>NW_028247329.1:0-142000 GCF_964263255.1 Lissotriton vulgaris | reverse complement strand
GAGTTTTGCTTACTCAAAAGCTTAAATTTTGACCCGTTTCAGGCACAGAAATGACTTTAAACACACTTATTTTAGTTGGCAAAGCCATAATTCACATCCAACAGTAATTTAGAGTCAAAAGATTAGATGTTAAAATGTCATCATTATAGACCATTTTGGGATCGTTCGACAGGTCCGGAGTCATCGTTTTTCATCCGAAAAATGATTTTTTGGACTGTACCAAAAATGATTCAAAATGTCAATTGGATCATGCCTCATGTTGAATAACCACTTTTTAAACCCTCACAGTGACCAAAATTGCCATTTTGACAGAGTTTTGCTTACTCAAAAGCTTAAATTTTGACCCGTTTCAGGCACAGAAATGACTTTAAACACACTTATTTTAATTGGCAAAGCCATAATTCACATCCAACAGTAATTTAGAGTCAAAAGATTAAATGTTAAAATGTCATCATTATAGACCATTTTGGGATCGTTCGACAGGTCCGGAGTCATCGTTTTTCATCCGAAAATTGATTTATTGGACTGTACCAAAAATGATTCAAAATGTCAATTGGATCATGCCTCATGTTGAATAACCACTTTTTAAACCCTCACAGTGACCAAAATTGCCATTTTTACAGAGTTTTGCTTACTCAAAAGCTTCAATTTTGACCCGTTTCGGGCACAGAAATGACTTTAAACACACTTATTCTAGTTGACAAAGTCATAATTCACATCCAACGGTCATTTAGAGTCAAAAGATTAAATATTAAAATGTCATCATTATAGACCATTTTGGGATCGTGCGACAGGTCCGGAGTCATCGTTTTTCATCCAAAAATTGATTTTTTGGACTGTTCCAAAAATGATTCAAAATGTCAATTGGATCGTGCCTCATGTTGAATAACCACTTTTTAAACCCTCACAGTGACCAAAATTGCCATTTTTACAGAGTTTTGCTTACTCAAAAGCTTCCATTTTGACCCGTTTCAGGCACAGAAATGACTTTAAACACACTTATTTTAGTTGACAAAGTCATAATTCACATCCAACAGTCATTTAGAATCAAAAGATTAAATGTTGAAATTTCATCATTATAGACCATTTTGGGATCGTTCGACAGGTCCGGAGTCATCGTTTTTCATCCGAAAATTGATTTTTTGGACTGTACCAAAAATGACTCAAAATGTCAATTGGATCATGCCTCATGTTGAATAACCACTTTTAAAACCCTCACAGTGACCAAAATTGCCATTTTGACAGAGTTTTGCTTACTCAAAAGCTTACATTTTGACCCGTTTCAGGCACAGAAATGACTTTAAACACACTTATTTTAGTTGTCAAAGCCATAATTCACATCCAACAGTAATTTAGAGTCAAAAGATTAAATGTTAAAATGTCATCATTATAGACCATTTTGGGATCGTTCGACAGGTCCGGAGTCATCGTTTTTCATCCGAAAATTGATTTTTTGGACTGTACCAAAAATGATTCAAAATGTCAATTGGATCATGCCTCATGTTGAATAACCACTTTTTAAACCCTCACAGTGACCAAAATTGCCATTTTTACAGAGTTTTGCTTACTCAAAAGCTTAAATTTTGACCCGTTTCGGGCACAGAAATGACTTTAAACACACTTATTCTAGTTGACAAAGTCATAATTCACATCCAACAGTCATTTAGAGTCAAAAGATTAAATGTTGAAATTTCATCCATATTGACCATTTTGGGATTGTTCGACAGGTCCGGAGTCATCGTTTTTCATCCGAAAATTGATTTTTTGGACTGTACCAAAAATGATTCAAAATGTCAATTGGATCGTGCCTCATGTTGAATAACCACTGTTTAAACCCTCACAGTGACCAAAATTGCCATTTTGACAGAGTTTTGCTTAATCAAAAGCTTCAATTTTGACCCATTTCAGGCACAGAAATGACTTTAAACACACTTATTTTAGTTGACAAAGTCATAATTCACATCCAACAGTCATTTAGAATCAAAAGATTAAATGTTGAAATTTCATCATTATAGACCATTTTGGGATCGTTCGACAGGTCCGGAGTCATCGTTTTTCATCCAAAAATTGATTTTTTGGACTGTTCCAAAAATGATTCAAAATGTCAATTGGATCGTGCCTCATGTTGAATAACCACTTTTTACACCCTCACAGTGACCAAAATTGCCATTTTTACAGAGTTTTGCTTACTCAAAAGCTTCCATTTTGACCCGTTTCAGACACAGAAATGACTTTAAACACACTTATTTTAGTTGACAAAGTCATAATTCACATCCAACAGTCATTTAGAGTCAAAAGATTAAATGTTAAAATTTCATCATTATAGATCATTTTGGGATCGTTCGACAGGTCCGGAGTCATTGTTTTTCATCCGAAAATTGATTTTTTGGACTGTACCAAAAATGATTCAAAATGTCAATTGGATCGTGCCTCATGTTGAATAACCACTTTTTAAACCCTCACAGTGACCAAAATTGCCATTTTTACAGAGTTTTGCTTACTCAAAAGCTTCCATTTTGACCCGTTTCAGGCACAGAAATGACTTTAAACACACTTATTTAAGTTGACAAAGTCATAATTCACATCCAACAGTCATTTAGAGTCAAAAGATTAAATGTTAAAATTTCATCATTATAGACCATTTTGGGATCGTTCGACAGGTCCGGAGTCATCGTTTTTCATCCAAAAATTTATTTTTTGGACTGTTCCAAAAATGATTCAAAATGTCAATTGGATCGTGCCTCATGTTGAATAACCACTATTTAAACCCTCACAGTGACCAAAATTGCCATTTTTACAGAGTTTTGCTTACTCAAAAGCTTCCATTTTGACCCGTTTCAGGCACAGAAATGACTTTAAACACACTTATTTTAGTTGACAAAGTCATAATTCACATCCAACAGTCATTTAGAGTCAAAAGATTAAATGTTGAAATTTCATCTATATTGACCATTTTGTGATCGTTCGACAGGTCCGGAGTCATCGTTTTTCATCCGAAAATTGATTTTTTGGACTGTACCAAAAATGATTCAAAATGTCAATTGGATCGTGCCTCATGTTGAATAACCACTTTTTAAACCCTCACAGTGACCAAAATTGCCATTTTTACAGAGTTTTGCTTATTCAAAAGCTTCAATTTTGACCCGTTTCAGGCACAGAAATGACTTTAAACACACTTATTTTAGTTGACAAAGTCATAATTCACATCCAACAGTCATTTAGAGTCAAAAGATTAAATGTTGAAATTTCATCTATATTGACCATTTTGGGATCGTTCGACAGGTCCGGAGTCATCGTTTCTCATCCGAAAATTGATTTTTTGGACTGTACCAAAAATGATTCAAAATGTCAATTGGATCATGCCTCATGTTGAATAACCACTTTTTAAACCCTCACAGTGACCAAAATTGCCATTTTTACAGAGTTTTGCTTACTCAAAAGCTTCAATTTTGACCCGTTTCAGGCACAGAAATGACTTTAAACACACTTATTTTAGTTGAAAAAGTCATAATTCACATCCAACAGTCATTTAGAGTCAAAAGATTAAATGTTGAAATTTCATCAATATAGACCATTTTGGGATCGTTCGACAGGTCCGGAGTCATCGTTTTTCATCCGAAAATTGATTTTTTGGACTGTACCAAAAATGATTCAAAATGTCAATTGGATCATGCCTCATGTTGAATAACCACTTTTTAAACCCTCACAGTGACCAAAATTGCCATTTTTACAGAGTTTTGCTTACTCAAAAGCTTCAATTTTGACCCGTTTCGGGCACAGAAATGACTTTAAACACACTTATTCTAGTTGACAAAGTCATAATTCACATCCAACAGTCATTTAGAGTCAAAAGATTAAATATTAAAATGTCATCATTATAGACCATTTTGGGATCGTTCGACAGGTCCGGAGTCATCGTTTTTCATCCGAAAATTGATTTTTTGGACTGTACCAAAAATTATACAAAATGTCAATTGGATCGTGCCTCATGTTGAATAACCACTTTTTAAACCCTCACAGTGACCAAAATTGCCATTTTTACAGAGTTTTGCTTACTCATAAGCTTCAATTTTGACCCCTTTCAGGCACAGAAATGACTTTAAACACACTGATTTTAGTTGACAAAGTCATAATTCACATCCAACAGTCATTTAGAATCAAAAGATTAAATGTTGAAATTTCATCATTATAGACCATTTTGGGATCGTTCGACAGGTCCGGAGTCATCGTTTTTCATCCAAAAATTGATTTTTTGGACTGTTCCAAAAATGATTCAAAATGTCAATTGGATCGTGCCTCATGTTGAATAACCAGTTTTTAAACCCTCACAGTGACCAAAATTGCCATTTTTACAGAGTTTTGCTTATTCAAAAGCTTCAATTTTGACCCGTTTCAGGCACAGAAATGACTTTAAACACACTTATTTTAGTTGACAAAGTCATAATTCACATCCAACAGTCATTTAGAGTCAAAAGATTAAATGTCGAAATTTCATCTATATTGACCATTTTGGGATCGTTCGACAGGTCCGGACTCATCGTTTCTCATCCGAAAATTGATTTTTTGGACTGTACCAAAAATGATTCAAAATGTCAATTGGATCATGCCTCATGTTGAATAACCACTTTTTAAACCCTCACAGTGACCAAAATTGCCATTTTTACAGAGTTTTGTTTACTCAAAAGCTTCAATTTTGACCCGTTTCAGGCACAGAAATGACTTTAAACACACTTATTTTAGTTGAAAAAGTCATAATTCACATCCAACAGTCATTTAGAGTCAAAAGAATAAATGTTGAAATTTCATCATTATAGACCATTTTGGGATCGTTCGACAGGTCCGGAGTCATCGTTTTTCATCCGAAAATTGATTTTTTGGACTGTACCAAAAATGATTCAAAATGTCAATTGGATCGTGCCTCATGTTGAATAACCACTTTTTAAACCCTCACAGTGACCAAAATAGCCATTTTTACAGAGTTTTGCTTACTCATAAGCTTCAATTTTGACCCGTTTCAGGCACAGAAATGACTTTAAACACACTTATTTTAGTTGACAAAGTCATAATTCACATCCAACAGTCATTTAGAATCAAAAGATTAAATGTTGAAATTTCATCATTATAGACCATTTTGGGATCGTTCGACAGGTCCGGAGTCATCGTTTTTCATCCAAAAATTGATTTTTTGGACTGTTCCAAAAATGATTCAAAATGTCAATTGGATCGTGCCTCATGTTGAATAACCACTTTTTAAACCCTCACAGTGACCAAAATTGCCATTTTTACAGAGTTTTGCTTACTCAAAAGCTTCCATTTTGACCCGTTTCAGGCACAGAAATGACTTTAAACACACTTATTTTAGTTGACAAAGTCATAATTCACATCCAACAGTCATTTAGAGTCAAAAGATTAGATGTTAAAATGTCATCATTATAGACCATTTTGGGATCGTTCGACAGGTCCGGAGTCATCGTTTTTCATCCGAAAAATGATTTTTTGGACTGTACCAAAAATGATTCAAAATGTCAATTGGATCATGCCTCATGTTGAATAACCACTTTTTAAACCCTCACAGTGACCAAAATTGCCATTTTGACAGAGTTTTGCTTACTCAAAAGCTTAAATTTTGACCCGTTTCAGGCACAGAAATGACTTTAAACACACTTATTTTAATTGGCAAAGCCATAATTCACATCCAACAGTAATTTAGAGTCAAAAGATTAAATGTTAAAATGTCATCATTATAGACCATTTTGGGATCGTTCGACAGGTCCGGAGTCATCGTTTTTCATCCGAAAATTGATTTATTGGACTGTACCAAAAATGATTCAAAATGTCAATTGGATCATGCCTCATGTTGAATAACCACTTTTTAAACCCTCACAGTGACCAAAATTGCCATTTTTACAGAGTTTTGCTTACTCAAAAGCTTCAATTTTGACCCGTTTCGGGCACAGAAATGACTTTAAACACACTTATTCTAGTTGACAAAGTCATAATTCACATCCAACGGTCATTTAGAGTCAAAAGATTAAATATTAAAATGTCATCATTATAGACCATTTTGGGATCGTGCGACAGGTCCGGAGTCATCGTTTTTCATCCAAAAATTGATTTTTTGGACTGTTCCAAAAATGATTCAAAATGTCAATTGGATCGTGCCTCATGTTGAATAACCACTTTTTAAACCCTCACAGTGACCAAAATTGCCATTTTTACAGAGTTTTGCTTACTCAAAAGCTTCCATTTTGACCCGTTTCAGGCACAGAAATGACTTTAAACACACTTATTTTAGTTGACAAAGTCATAATTCACATCCAACAGTCATTTAGAATCAAAAGATTAAATGTTGAAATTTCATCATTATAGACCATTTTGGGATCGTTCGACAGGTCCGGAGTCATCGTTTTTCATCCGAAAATTGATTTTTTGGACTGTACCAAAAATGACTCAAAATGTCAATTGGATCATGCCTCATGTTGAATAACCACTTTTAAAACCCTCACAGTGACCAAAATTGCCATTTTGACAGAGTTTTGCTTACTCAAAAGCTTACATTTTGACCCGTTTCAGGCACAGAAATGACTTTAAACACACTTATTTTAGTTGTCAAAGCCATAATTCACATCCAACAGTAATTTAGAGTCAAAAGATTAAATGTTAAAATGTCATCATTATAGACCATTTTGGGATCGTTCGACAGGTCCGGAGTCATCGTTTTTCATCCGAAAATTGATTTTTTGGACTGTACCAAAAATGATTCAAAATGTCAATTGGATCATGCCTCATGTTGAATAACCACTTTTTAAACCCTCACAGTGACCAAAATTGCCATTTTTACAGAGTTTTGCTTACTCAAAAGCTTAAATTTTGACCCGTTTCGGGCACAGAAATGACTTTAAACACACTTATTCTAGTTGACAAAGTCATAATTCACATCCAACAGTCATTTAGAGTCAAAAGATTAAATGTTGAAATTTCATCCATATTGACCATTTTGGGATTGTTCGACAGGTCCGGAGTCATCGTTTTTCATCCGAAAATTGATTTTTTGGACTGTACCAAAAATGATTCAAAATGTCAATTGGATCGTGCCTCATGTTGAATAACCACTGTTTAAACCCTCACAGTGACCAAAATTGCCATTTTGACAGAGTTTTGCTTAATCAAAAGCTTCAATTTTGACCCATTTCAGGCACAGAAATGACTTTAAACACACTTATTTTAGTTGACAAAGTCATAATTCACATCCAACAGTCATTTAGAATCAAAAGATTAAATGTTGAAATTTCATCATTATAGACCATTTTGGGATCGTTCGACAGGTCCGGAGTCATCGTTTTTCATCCAAAAATTGATTTTTTGGACTGTTCCAAAAATGATTCAAAATGTCAATTGGATCGTGCCTCATGTTGAATAACCACTTTTTACACCCTCACAGTGACCAAAATTGCCATTTTTACAGAGTTTTGCTTACTCAAAAGCTTCCATTTTGACCCGTTTCAGACACAGAAATGACTTTAAACACACTTATTTTAGTTGACAAAGTCATAATTCACATCCAACAGTCATTTAGAGTCAAAAGATTAAATGTTAAAATTTCATCATTATAGATCATTTTGGGATCGTTCGACAGGTCCGGAGTCATTGTTTTTCATCCGAAAATTGATTTTTTGGACTGTACCAAAAATGATTCAAAATGTCAATTGGATCGTGCCTCATGTTGAATAACCACTTTTTAAACCCTCACAGTGACCAAAATTGCCATTTTTACAGAGTTTTGCTTACTCAAAAGCTTCCATTTTGACCCGTTTCAGGCACAGAAATGACTTTAAACACACTTATTTAAGTTGACAAAGTCATAATTCACATCCAACAGTCATTTAGAGTCAAAAGATTAAATGTTAAAATTTCATCATTATAGACCATTTTGGGATCGTTCGACAGGTCCGGAGTCATCGTTTTTCATCCAAAAATTTATTTTTTGGACTGTTCCAAAAATGATTCAAAATGTCAATTGGATCGTGCCTCATGTTGAATAACCACTATTTAAACCCTCACAGTGACCAAAATTGCCATTTTTACAGAGTTTTGCTTACTCAAAAGCTTCCATTTTGACCCGTTTCAGGCACAGAAATGACTTTAAACACACTTATTTTAGTTGACAAAGTCATAATTCACATCCAACAGTCATTTAGAGTCAAAAGATTAAATGTTGAAATTTCATCTATATTGACCATTTTGTGATCGTTCGACAGGTCCGGAGTCATCGTTTTTCATCCGAAAATTGATTTTTTGGACTGTACCAAAAATGATTCAAAATGTCAATTGGATCGTGCCTCATGTTGAATAACCACTTTTTAAACCCTCACAGTGACCAAAATTGCCATTTTTACAGAGTTTTGCTTATTCAAAAGCTTCAATTTTGACCCGTTTCAGGCACAGAAATGACTTTAAACACACTTATTTTAGTTGACAAAGTCATAATTCACATCCAACAGTCATTTAGAGTCAAAAGATTAAATGTTGAAATTTCATCTATATTGACCATTTTGGGATCGTTCGACAGGTCCGGAGTCATCGTTTCTCATCCGAAAATTGATTTTTTGGACTGTACCAAAAATGATTCAAAATGTCAATTGGATCATGCCTCATGTTGAATAACCACTTTTTAAACCCTCACAGTGACCAAAATTGCCATTTTTACAGAGTTTTGCTTACTCAAAAGCTTCAATTTTGACCCGTTTCAGGCACAGAAATGACTTTAAACACACTTATTTTAGTTGAAAAAGTCATAATTCACATCCAACAGTCATTTAGAGTCAAAAGATTAAATGTTGAAATTTCATCAATATAGACCATTTTGGGATCGTTCGACAGGTCCGGAGTCATCGTTTTTCATCCGAAAATTGATTTTTTGGACTGTACCAAAAATGATTCAAAATGTCAATTGGATCATGCCTCATGTTGAATAACCACTTTTTAAACCCTCACAGTGACCAAAATTGCCATTTTTACAGAGTTTTGCTTACTCAAAAGCTTCAATTTTGACCCGTTTCGGGCACAGAAATGACTTTAAACACACTTATTCTAGTTGACAAAGTCATAATTCACATCCAACAGTCATTTAGAGTCAAAAGATTAAATATTAAAATGTCATCATTATAGACCATTTTGGGATCGTTCGACAGGTCCGGAGTCATCGTTTTTCATCCGAAAATTGATTTTTTGGACTGTACCAAAAATTATACAAAATGTCAATTGGATCGTGCCTCATGTTGAATAACCACTTTTTAAACCCTCACAGTGACCAAAATTGCCATTTTTACAGAGTTTTGCTTACTCATAAGCTTCAATTTTGACCCCTTTCAGGCACAGAAATGACTTTAAACACACTGATTTTAGTTGACAAAGTCATAATTCACATCCAACAGTCATTTAGAATCAAAAGATTAAATGTTGAAATTTCATCATTATAGACCATTTTGGGATCGTTCGACAGGTCCGGAGTCATCGTTTTTCATCCAAAAATTGATTTTTTGGACTGTTCCAAAAATGATTCAAAATGTCAATTGGATCGTGCCTCATGTTGAATAACCAGTTTTTAAACCCTCACAGTGACCAAAATTGCCATTTTTACAGAGTTTTGCTTATTCAAAAGCTTCAATTTTGACCCGTTTCAGGCACAGAAATGACTTTAAACACACTTATTTTAGTTGACAAAGTCATAATTCACATCCAACAGTCATTTAGAGTCAAAAGATTAAATGTCGAAATTTCATCTATATTGACCATTTTGGGATCGTTCGACAGGTCCGGACTCATCGTTTCTCATCCGAAAATTGATTTTTTGGACTGTACCAAAAATGATTCAAAATGTCAATTGGATCATGCCTCATGTTGAATAACCACTTTTTAAACCCTCACAGTGACCAAAATTGCCATTTTTACAGAGTTTTGTTTACTCAAAAGCTTCAATTTTGACCCCTTTCAGGCACAGAAATGACTTTAAACACACTTATTTTAGTTGAAAAAGTCATAATTCACATCCAACAGTCATTTAGAGTCAAAAGAATAAATGTTGAAATTTCATCATTATAGACCATTTTGGGATCGTTCGACAGGTCCGGAGTCATCGTTTTTCATCCGAAAATTGATTTTTTGGACTGTACCAAAAATGATTCAAAATGTCAATTGGATCGTGCCTCATGTTGAATAACCACTTTTTAAACCCTCACAGTGACCAAAATAGCCATTTTTACAGAGTTTTGCTTACTCATAAGCTTCAATTTTGACCCGTTTCAGGCACAGAAATGACTTTAAACACACTTATTTTAGTTGACAAAGTCATAATTCACATCCAACAGTCATTTAGAATCAAAAGATTAAATGTTGAAATTTCATCATTATAGACCATTTTGGGATCGTTCGACAGGTCCGGAGTCATCGTTTTTCATCCAAAAATTGATTTTTTGGACTGTTCCAAAAATGATTCAAAATGTCAATTGGATCGTGCCTCATGTTGAATAACCACTTTTTAAACCCTCACAGTGACCAAAATTGCCATTTTTACAGAGTTTTGCTTACTCAAAAGCTTCCATTTTGACCCGTTTCAGGCACAGAAATGACTTTAAACACACTTATTTTAGTTGACAAAGTCATAATTCACATCCAACAGTCATTTAGAGTCAAAAGATTAAATGTTAAAATTTCATCATTATAGACCATTTTGGGATCGTTCGACAGGTCCGGAGTCATCGTTTTTCATCCGAAAATTGATTTTTTGGACTGTACCAAAAATGATTCAAAATGTCAATTGGATCATGCCTCATGTTGAATAACCACTTTTAAAACCCTCACAGTGACCAAAATTGCCATTTTGACAGAGTTTTGCTTACTCAAAAGCTTAAATTTTGACCCGTTTCAGGCACAGAAATGACTTTAAACACACTTATTTTAGTTGGCAAAGCCATAATTCACATCCAACAGTAATTTAGAGTCAAACGATTAAATGTTAAAATGTCATCATTATAGACCATTTTGGGATCGTTCGACAGGTCCGGAGTCATCGTTTTTCATCCGAAAATTGATTTTTTGGACTGTACCAAAAATGATTCAAAATGTCAATTGGATCGTGCCTCATGTTGAATAACCACTGTTTAAACCCTCACAGTGACCAAAATTGCCATTTTGACAGAATTTTGCTTACTCAAAAGTTTAAATTTTGACCCGTTTCAGGCACAGAAATGACTTTAAACACACTTATTTTAGTTGGCAAAGCCATAATTCACATCCAACAGTAATTTAGAGTCAAAAGATTAAATGTTAAAATGTCATCATTATAGACCATGTTGGGATCGTTCGACAGGTCCGGAGTCATTGTTTTTCAATCCGAAAATTGATTTTTTGGACTGTACAAAAAATGATTCAAAATGTCAATTGGATCATGCCTCATGTTGAATAACCACTTTTTAAACCCTCACAGTGACCACAATTGCCATTTTTACAGAGTTTTGCTTACTCAAAAGCTTCAATTTTGACCCGTTTCAGGCACAGAAATGACTTTAAACACACTTATTTTAGTTGACAAAGTCATAATTCACATCCAACAGTCATTTAGAGTCAAAAGATTAAATGTTGAAATTTCATCTATATTGACCATTTTGGGATCGTTCGACAGGTCCGGAGTCATCGTTTCTCATCCGAAAATTGATTTTTTGGACTGTACCAAAAATGATTCAAAATGTCAATTGGATCATGCCTCATGTTGAATAACCACTTTTTAAACCCTCACAGTGACCAAAATTGCCATTTTTACAGAGTTTTGCTTACTCAAAAGCTTCAATTTTGACCCGTTTCAGGCACAGAAATGACTTTAAACACACTTATTTTAGTTGAAAAAGTCATAATTCACATCCAACAGTCATTTAGAGTCAAAAGATTAAATGTTGAAATTTCATCAATATAGACCATTTTGGGATCGTTCGACAGGTCCGGAGTCATCGTTTTTCATCCGAAAATTGATTTTTTGGACTGTACCAAAAATGATTCAAAATGTCAATTGGATCATGCCTCATGTTGAATAACCACTTTTTAAACCCTCACAGTGACCAAAATTGCCATTTTTACAGAGTTTTGCTTACTCAAAAGCTTCAATTTTGACCCGTTTCGGGCACAGAAATGACTTTAAACACACTTATTCTAGTTGACAAAGTCATAATTCACATCCAACAGTCATTTAGAGTCAAAAGATTAAATATTAAAATGTCATCATTATAGACCATTTTGGGATCGTTCGACAGGTCCGGAGTCATCGTTTTTCATCCGAAAATTGATTTTTTGGACTGTACCAAAAATTATACAAAATGTCAATTGGATCGTGCCTCATGTTGAATAACCACTTTTTAAACCCTCACAGTGACCAAAATTGCCATTTTTACAGAGTTTTGCTTACTCATAAGCTTCAATTTTGACCCCTTTCAGGCACAGAAATGACTTTAAACACACTGATTTTAGTTGACAAAGTCATAATTCACATCCAACAGTCATTTAGAATCAAAAGATTAAATGTTGAAATTTCATCATTATAGACCATTTTGGGATCGTTCGACAGGTCCGGAGTCATCGTTTTTCATCCAAAAATTGATTTTTTGGACTGTTCCAAAAATGATTCAAAATGTCAATTGGATCGTGCCTCATGTTGAATAACCAGTTTTTAAACCCTCACAGTGACCAAAATTGCCATTTTTACAGAGTTTTGCTTATTCAAAAGCTTCAATTTTGACCCGTTTCAGGCACAGAAATGACTTTAAACACACTTATTTTAGTTGACAAAGTCATAATTCACATCCAACAGTCATTTAGAGTCAAAAGATTAAATGTCGAAATTTCATCTATATTGACCATTTTGGGATCGTTCGACAGGTCCGGAGTCATCGTTTTTCATCCGAAAATTGATTTTTTGGACTGTACCAAAAATGATTCAAAATGTCAATTGGATCGTGCCTCATGTTGAATAACCACTTTTTAAACCCTCACAGTGACCAAAATAGCCATTTTTACAGAGTTTTGCTTACTCATAAGCTTCAATTTTGACCCGTTTCAGGCACAGAAATGACTTTAAACACACTTATTTTAGTTGACAAAGTCATAATTCACATCCAACAGTCATTTAGAATCAAAAGATTAAATGTTGAAATTTCATCATTATAGACCATTTTGGGATCGTTCGACAGGTCCGGAGTCATCGTTTTTCATCCAAAAATTGATTTTTTGGACTGTTCCAAAAATGATTCAAAATGTCAATTGGATCGTGCCTCATGTTGAATAACCACTTTTTAAACCCTCACAGTGACCAAAATTGCCATTTTTACAGAGTTTTGCTTACTCAAAAGCTTCCATTTTGACCCGTTTCAGGCACAGAAATGACTTTAAACACACTTATTTTAGTTGACAAAGTCATAATTCACATCCAACAGTCATTTAGAGTCAAAAGATTAAATGTTAAAATTTCATCATTATAGACCATTTTGGGATCGTTCGACAGGTCCGGAGTCATCGTTTTTCATCCGAAAATTGATTTTTTGGACTGTACCAAAAATGATTCAAAATGTCAATTGGATCATGCCTCATGTTGAATAACCACTTTTAAAACCCTCACAGTGACCAAAATTGCCATTTTGACAGAGTTTTGCTTACTCAAAAGCTTAAATTTTGACCCGTTTCAGGCACAGAAATGACTTTAAACACACTTATTTTAGTTGGCAAAGCCATAATTCACATCCAACAGTAATTTAGAGTCAAACGATTAAATGTTAAAATGTCATCATTATAGACCATTTTGGGATCGTTCGACAGGTCCGGAGTCATCGTTTTTCATCCGAAAATTGATTTTTTGGACTGTACCAAAAATGATTCAAAATGTCAATTGGATCGTGCCTCATGTTGAATAACCACTGTTTAAACCCTCACAGTGACCAAAATTGCCATTTTGACAGAGTTTTGCTTACTCAAAAGTTTAAATTTTGACCCGTTTCAGGCACAGAAATGACTTTAAACACACTTATTTTAGTTGGCAAAGCCATAATTCACATCCAACAGTAATTTAGAGTCAAAAGATTAAATGTTAAAATGTCATCATTATAGACCATGTTGGGATCGTTCGACAGGTCCGGAGTCATTGTTTTTCAATCCGAAAATTGATTTTTTGGACTGTACAAAAAATGATTCAAAATGTCAATTGGATCATGCCTCATGTTGAATAACCACTTTTTAAACCCTCACAGTGACCACAATTGCCATTTTTACAGAGTTTTGCTTACTCAAAAGCTTCAATTTTGACCCGTTTCAGGCACAGAAATGACTTTAAACACACTTATTTTAGTTGACAAAGTCATAATTCACATCCAACAGTCATTTAGAATCAAAAGATTAAATGTTGAAATTTCATCATTATAGACCATTTTGGGATCGTTCGACAGGTCCGGAGTCATCGTTTTTCATCCAAAAATTGATTTTTTGGACTGTTCCAAAAATGATTCAAAATGTCAATTGGATCGTGCCTCATGTTGAATAACCACTTTTTTAACCCTCACAGTGACCAAAATTGCCATTTTTACAGAGTTTTGCTTACTCAAAAGCTTCCATTTTGACCCGTTTCAGGCACAGAAATGACTTTAAACACACTTATTTTAGTTGACAAAGTCATAATTCACATCCAACAGTCATTTAGAGTCCAAAGATTAAATGTTAAAATTTCATCATTATAGACCATTTTGGGATCGTTCGACAGGTCCGGAGTCATCGTTTTTCATCCGAAAATTGATTTTTTGGACTGTACCAAAAATGATTCAAAATGTCAATTGGATCATGCCTCATGTTGAATAACCACTTTTAAAACCCTCACAGTGACCAAAATTGCCATTTTGACAGAGTTTTGCTTACTCAAAAGCTTAAATTTTGACCCGTTTCAGGCACAGAAATGACTTTAAACACACTTATTTTAGTTGGCAAAGCCATAATTCACATCCAACAGTCATTTAGAGTCAAAAGATTAGATGTTAAAATGTCATCATTATAGACCATTTTGGGATCGTTCGACAGGTCCGGAGTCATCGTTTTTCATCCGAAAAATGATTTTTTGGACTGTACCAAAAATGATTCAAAATGTCAATTGGATCATGCCTCATGTTGAATAACCACTTTTTAAACCCTCACAGTGACCAAAATTGCCATTTTTACAGAGTTTTGCTTACTCAAAAGCTTCCATTTTGACCCGTTTCAGGCACAGAAATGACTTTAAACACACTTATTTTAGTTGACAAAGTCATAATTCACATCCAACAGTCATTTAGAGTCAAAAGATTAAATGTTAAAATGTCATCATTATAGACCATTTTGGGATCGTTCGACAGGTCCGGAGTCATCGTTTTTCATCCGAAAATTGATTTTTTGGACTGTACCAAAAATGATTCAAAATGTCAATTGGATCATGCCTCATGTTGAATAACCACTTTTTAAACCCTCACAGTGACCAAAATTGCCATTTTTACAGAGTTTTGCTTACTCAAAAGCTTCAATTTTGACCCGTTTCGGGCACAGAAATGACTTTAAACACACTTATTCTAGTTGACAAAGTCATAATTCACATCCAACGGTCATTTAGAGTCAAAAGATTAAATATTAAAATGTCATCATTATAGACCCTTTTAAGATCGTTCGACAGGTCCGGAGTCATCGTTTTTCATCCAAAAATTGATTTTTTGGACTGTTCCAAAAATGATTCAAAATGTCAATTGGATCGTGCCTCATGTTGAATAACCACTTTTGAAACCCTCACAGTGACCAAAATTGCCATTTTTACAGAGATTTGCTTACTCAAAAGCTTCCATTTTGTCCCGTTTCAGGCACAGAAATGACTTTAAACACACTTATTTTAGTTGACAAAGTCATAATTCACATCCAACAGTCATTTAGAATCAAAAGATTAAATGTTGAAATTTCATCATTATAGACCATTTTGGGATCGTTCGACAGGTCCGGAGTCATCGTTTTTCATCCGAAAATTGATTTTTTGGACTGTACCAAAAATGATTCAAAATGTCAATTGGATCATGCCTCATGTTGAATAACCACTTTTAAAACCCTCACAGTGACCAAAATTGCCATTTTGACAGAGTTTTGCTTACTCAAAAGCTTAATTTTTGACCCGTTTCAGGCACAGAAATGACTTTAAACACACTTATTTTAGTTGGCAAAGCCATAATTCACATCCAACAGTAATTTAGAGTCAAAAGATTAACTGTTAAAATGTCATCATTATAGACCATTTTGGGATCGTTCGACAGGTCCGGAGTCATCGTTTTTCATCCGAAAATTGATTTTTTGGACTGTACCAAAAATGATTCAAAATGTCAATTGGATCATGCCTCATGTTGAATAACCACTTTTTAAACCCTCACAGTGACCAAAATTGCCATTTATACAGAGTTTTGCTTACTCAAAAGCTTCAATTTTGACCCGTTTCGGGCACAGAAATGACTTTAAACACACTTATTCTAGTTGACAAAGTCATAATTCACATCCAACAGTCATTTAGAGTCAAAAGATTAAATGTTGAAATTTCATCCATATTGACCATTTTGGGATTGTTCGACAGGTCCGGAGTCATCGTTTTTCATCCGAAAATTGATTTTTTGGACTGTACCAAAAATGATTCAAAATGTCAATTGGATCGTGCCTCTTGTTGAATAACCACTGTTTAAACCCTCACAGTGACCAAAATTGCCATTTTGACAGAGTTTTGCTTACTCAAAAGCTTCAATTTTGACCCGTTTCAGGCACAGAAATGACTTTAAACACACTTATTTTAGTTGACAAAGTCATAATTCACATCCAACAGTCATTTAGAATCAAAAGATTAAATGTTGAAATTTCATCATTATAGACCATTTTGGGATCGTTCGACAGGTCCGGAGTCATCGTTTTTCATCCAAAAATTGATTTTTTGGACTGTTCCAAAAATGATTCAAAATGTCAATTGGATCGTGCCTCATGTTGAATAACCACTTTTTACACCCTCACAGTGACCAAAATTGCCATTTTTACAGAGTTTTGCTTACTCAAAAGCTTCCATTTTGACCCGTTTCAGGCACAGAAATGACTTTAAACACACTTATTTTAGTTGACAAAGTCATAATTCACATCCAACAGTCATTTAGAGTCAAAAGATTAAATGTTAAAATTTCATCATTATAGACCATTTTGGGATCGTTCGACAGGTCCGGAGTCATCGTTTTTCATCTGAAAATTGATTTTTTGGACTGTACCAAAAATGATTCAAAATGTCAATTGGATCATGCCTCATGTTGAATAACCACTTTTAAAACCCTCACAGTGACCAAAATTGCCATTTTGACAGAGTTTTGCTTACTCAAAAGCTTAAATTTTGACCCGTTTCAGGCACAGAAATGACTTTAAACACACTTATTTTAGTTGGCAAAGCCATAATTCACATCCAACAGTAATTTAGAGTCAAAAGATTAAATGTTAAAATGTCATCATTATAGACCATTTTGGGATCGTTCGACAGGTCCGGAGTCATCGTTTTTCATCCGAAAATTGATTTTTTGGACTGTACCAAAAATGATTCAAAATTTCAATTGGATCGTGCCTCATGTTGAATAACCACTATTTAAACCCTCACAGTGACCAAAATTGCCATTTTTACAGAGTTTTGCTTACTCAAAAGCTTCCATTTTGACCCGTTTCAGGCACAGAAATGACTTTAAACACACTTATTTTAGTTGACAAAGTCATAATTCACATCCAACAGTCATTTAGAGTCAAAAGATTAAATGTTGAAATTTCATCTATATTGACCATTTTGTGATCGTTCGACAGGTCCGGAGTCATCGTTTTTCATCCGAAAATTGATTTTTTGGACTGTACCAAAAATGATTCAAAATGTCAATTGGATCGTGCCTCATGTTGAATAACCACTTTTTAAACCCTCACAGTGACCAAAATTGCCATTTTTACAGAGTTTTGCTTATTCAAAAGCTTCAATTTTGACCCGTTTCAGGCACAGAAATGACTTTAAACACACTTATTCTAGTTGACAAAGTCATAATTCACATCCAACAGTCATTTAGAGTCAAAAGATTAAATGTTGAAATTTCATCTATATTGACCATTTTGTGATCGTTCGACAGGTCCGGAGTCATCGTTTTTCATCCGAAAATTGATTTTTTGGACTGTACCAAAAATGATTCAAAATGTCAATTGGATCGTGCCTCATGTTGAATAACCACTTTTTAAACCCTCACAGTGACCAAAATTGCCATTTTTACAGAGTTTTGCTTATTCAAAAGCTTCAATTTTGACCCGTTTCAGGCACAGAAATGACTTTAAACACACTTATTTTAGTTGACAAAGTCATAATTCACATCCAACAGTCATTTAGAGTCAAAAGATTAAATGTTGAAATTTCATCTATATTGACCATTTTGGGATCGTTCGACAGGTCCGGAGTCATCGTTTCTCATCCGAAAATTGATTTTTTGGACTGTACCAAAAATGATTCAAAATGTCAATTGGATCATGCCTCGTGTTGAATAACCACTTTTTAAACCCTCACAGTGACCAAAATTGCCATTTTTACAGAGTTTTGCTTACTCAAAAGCTTCAATTTTGACCCGTTTCAGGCACAGAAATGACTTTAAACACACTTATTTTAGTTGAAAAAGTCATAATTCACATCCAACAGTCATTTAGAGTCAAAAGATTAAATGTTAAAATTTCATCATTATAGACCATTTTGGGATTGTTCGACAGGTCCGGAGTCATCATTTTTCATCCGAAAATTGATTTTTTGGACTGTACCAAAAATGATTCAAAATGTCAATTGGATCATGCCTCATGTTGAATAACCACTTTTTAAACCCTCACAGTGACCAAAATTGCCATTTTTACAGAGTTTTGCTTACTCAAAAGCTTCAATTTTGACCCGTTTCGGGCACAGAAATGACTTTAAACACACTTATTCTAGTTGACAAAGTCATAATTCACATCCAACAGTCATTTAGAGTCAAAAGATTAAATATTAAAATGTCATCATTATAGACCATTTTGGGATCGTTCGACAGGTCCGGAGTCATCGTTTTTCATCCGAAAATTGATTTTTTGGACTGTACCAAAAATTATACAAAATGTCAATTGGATCGTGCCTCATGTTGAATAACCACTTTTTAAACCCTCACAGTGACCAAAATTGCCATTTTTACAGAGTTTTGCTTATTCAAAAGCTTCAATTTTGACCCGTTTCAGGCACAGAAATGACTTTAAACACACTTATTTTAGTTGACAAAGTCATAATTCACATCCAACAGTCATTTAGAGTCAAAAGATTAAATGTCGAAATTTCATCTATATTGACCATTTTGGGATCGTTCGACAGGTCCGGAGTCATCGTTTTTCATCCGAAAATTGATTTTTTGGACTGTACCAAAAATGATTCAAAATGTCAATTGGATCGTGCCTCATGTTGAATAACCACTTTTTAAACCCTCACAGTGACCAAAATTGCCATTTTTACAGAGTTTTGCTTACTCAAAAGCTTCCATTTTGACCCGTTTCAGGCACAGAAATGACTTTAAACACACTTATTTTAGTTGACAAAGTCATAATTCACATCCAACAGTCATTTAGAGTCAAAAGATTAGATGTTAAAATGTCATCATTATAGACCATTTTGGGATCGTTCGACAGGTCCGGAGTCATCGTTTTTCATCCGAAAAATGATTTTTTGGACTGTACCAAAAATGATTCAAAATGTCAATTGGATCATGCCTCATGTTGAATAACCACTTTTTAAACCCTCACAGTGACCAAAATTGCCATTTTTACAGAGTTTTGCTTACTCAGAAGCTTCCATTTTGACCCGTTTCAGGCACAGAAATGACTTTAAACACACTTATTTTAGTTGACAAAGTCATAATTCACATCCAACAGTCATTTAGAGTCAAAAGATTAAATGTTAAAATGTCATCATTATAGACCATTTTGGGATCGTTCGACAGGTCCGGAGTCATCGTTTTTCATCCGAAAATTGATTTTTTGGACTGTACCAAAAATGATTCAAAATGTCAATTGGATCATGCCTCATGTTGAATAACCACTTTTTAAACCCTCACAGTGACCAAAATTGCCATTTTTACAGAGTTTTGCTTACTCAAAAGCTTCAATTTTGACCCGTTTCGGGCACAGAAATGACTTTAAACACACTTATTCTAGTTGACAAAGTCATAATTCACATCCAACGGTCATTTAGAGTCAAAAGATTAAATATTAAAATGTCATCATTATAGACCCTTTTAAGATCGTTCGACAGGTCCGGAGTCATCGTTTTTCATCCAAAAATTGATTTTTTGGACTGTTCCAAAAATGATTCAAAATGTCAATTGGATCGTGCCTCATGTTGAATAACCACTTTTGAAACCCTCACAGTGACCAAAATTGCCATTTTTACAGAGATTTGCTTACTCAAAAGCTTCCATTTTGTCCCGTTTCAGGCACAGAAATGACTTTAAACACACTTATTTTAGTTGACAAAGTCATAATTCACATCCAACAGTCATTTAGAATCAAAAGATTAAATGTTGAAATTTCATCATTATAGACCATTTTGGGATCGTTCGACAGGTCCGGAGTCATCGTTTTTCATCCGAAAATTGATTTTTTGGACTGTACCAAAAATGATTCAAAATGTCAATTGGATCATGCCTCATGTTGAATAACCACTTTTAAAACCCTCACAGTGACCAAAATTGCCATTTTGACAGAGTTTTGCTTACTCAAAAGCTTAATTTTTGACCCGTTTCAGGCACAGAAATGACTTTAAACACACTTATTTTAGTTGGCAAAGCCATAATTCACATCCAACAGTAATTTAGAGTCAAAAGATTAACTGTTAAAATGTCATCATTATAGACCATTTTGGGATCGTTCGACAGGTCCGGAGTCATCGTTTTTCATCCGAAAATTGATTTTTTGGACTGTACCAAAAATGATTCAAAATGTCAATTGGATCATGCCTCATGTTGAATAACCACTTTTTAAACCCTCACAGTGACCAAAATTGCCATTTATACAGAGTTTTGCTTACTCAAAAGCTTCAATTTTGACCCGTTTCGGGCACAGAAATGACTTTAAACACACTTATTCTAGTTGACAAAGTCATAATTCACATCCAACAGTCATTTAGAGTCAAAAGATTAAATGTTGAAATTTCATCCATATTGACCATTTTGGGATTGTTCGACAGGTCCGGAGTCATCGTTTTTCATCCGAAAATTGATTTTTTGGACTGTACCAAAAATGATTCAAAATGTCAATTGGATCGTGCCTCTTGTTGAATAACCACTGTTTAAACCCTCACAGTGACCAAAATTGCCATTTTGACAGAGTTTTGCTTACTCAAAAGCTTCAATTTTGACCCGTTTCAGGCACAGAAATGACTTTAAACACACTTATTTTAGTTGACAAAGTCATAATTCACATCCAACAGTCATTTAGAATCAAAAGATTAAATGTTGAAATTTCATCATTATAGACCATTTTGGGATCGTTCGACAGGTCCGGAGTCATCGTTTTTCATCCAAAAATTGATTTTTTGGACTGTTCCAAAAATGATTCAAAATGTCAATTGGATCGTGCCTCATGTTGAATAACCACTTTTTACACCCTCACAGTGACCAAAATTGCCATTTTTACAGAGTTTTGCTTACTCAAAAGCTTCCATTTTGACCCGTTTCAGGCACAGAAATGACTTTAAACACACTTATTTTAGTTGACAAAGTCATAATTCACATCCAACAGTCATTTAGAGTCAAAAGATTAAATGTTAAAATTTCATCATTATAGACCATTTTGGGATCGTTCGACAGGTCCGGAGTCATCGTTTTTCATCTGAAAATTGATTTTTTGGACTGTACCAAAAATGATTCAAAATGTCAATTGGATCATGCCTCATGTTGAATAACCACTTTTAAAACCCTCACAGTGACCAAAATTGCCATTTTGACAGAGTTTTGCTTACTCAAAAGCTTAAATTTTGACCCGTTTCAGGCACAGAAATGACTTTAAACACACTTATTTTAGTTGGCAAAGCCATAATTCACATCCAACAGTAATTTAGAGTCAAAAGATTAAATGTTAAAATGTCATCATTATAGACCATTTTGGGATCGTTCGACAGGTCCGGAGTCATCGTTTTTCATCCGAAAATTGATTTTTTGGACTGTACCAAAAATGATTCAAAATTTCAATTGGATCGTGCCTCATGTTGAATAACCACTATTTAAACCCTCACAGTGACCAAAATTGCCATTTTTACAGAGTTTTGCTTACTCAAAAGCTTCCATTTTGACCCGTTTCAGGCACAGAAATGACTTTAAACACACTTATTTTAGTTGACAAAGTCATAATTCACATCCAACAGTCATTTAGAGTCAAAAGATTAAATGTTGAAATTTCATCTATATTGACCATTTTGTGATCGTTCGACAGGTCCGGAGTCATCGTTTTTCATCCGAAAATTGATTTTTTGGACTGTACCAAAAATGATTCAAAATGTCAATTGGATCGTGCCTCATGTTGAATAACCACTTTTTAAACCCTCACAGTGACCAAAATTGCCATTTTTACAGAGTTTTGCTTATTCAAAAGCTTCAATTTTGACCCGTTTCAGGCACAGAAATGACTTTAAACACACTTATTCTAGTTGACAAAGTCATAATTCACATCCAACAGTCATTTAGAGTCAAAAGATTAAATGTTGAAATTTCATCTATATTGACCATTTTGTGATCGTTCGACAGGTCCGGAGTCATCGTTTTTCATCCGAAAATTGATTTTTTGGACTGTACCAAAAATGATTCAAAATGTCAATTGGATCGTGCCTCATGTTGAATAACCACTTTTTAAACCCTCACAGTGACCAAAATTGCCATTTTTACAGAGTTTTGCTTATTCAAAAGCTTCAATTTTGACCCGTTTCAGGCACAGAAATGACTTTAAACACACTTATTTTAGTTGACAAAGTCATAATTCACATCCAACAGTCATTTAGAGTCAAAAGATTAAATGTTGAAATTTCATCTATATTGACCATTTTGGGATCGTTCGACAGGTCCGGAGTCATCGTTTCTCATCCGAAAATTGATTTTTTGGACTGTACCAAAAATGATTCAAAATGTCAATTGGATCATGCCTCGTGTTGAATAACCACTTTTTAAACCCTCACAGTGACCAAAATTGCCATTTTTACAGAGTTTTGCTTACTCAAAAGCTTCAATTTTGACCCGTTTCAGGCACAGAAATGACTTTAAACACACTTATTTTAGTTGAAAAAGTCATAATTCACATCCAACAGTCATTTAGAGTCAAAAGATTAAATGTTAAAATTTCATCATTATAGACCATTTTGGGATTGTTCGACAGGTCCGGAGTCATCATTTTTCATCCGAAAATTGATTTTTTGGACTGTACCAAAAATGATTCAAAATGTCAATTGGATCATGCCTCATGTTGAATAACCACTTTTTAAACCCTCACAGTGACCAAAATTGCCATTTTTACAGAGTTTTGCTTACTCAAAAGCTTCAATTTTGACCCGTTTCGGGCACAGAAATGACTTTAAACACACTTATTCTAGTTGACAAAGTCATAATTCACATCCAACAGTCATTTAGAGTCAAAAGATTAAATATTAAAATGTCATCATTATAGACCATTTTGGGATCGTTCGACAGGTCCGGAGTCATCGTTTTTCATCCGAAAATTGATTTTTTGGACTGTACCAAAAATTATACAAAATGTCAATTGGATCGTGCCTCATGTTGAATAACCACTTTTTAAACCCTCACAGTGACCAAAATTGCCATTTTTACAGAGTTTTGCTTATTCAAAAGCTTCAATTTTGACCCGTTTCAGGCACAGAAATGACTTTAAACACACTTATTTTAGTTGACAAAGTCATAATTCACATCCAACAGTCATTTAGAGTCAAAAGATTAAATGTCGAAATTTCATCTATATTGACCATTTTGGGATCGTTCGACAGGTCCGGAGTCATCGTTTTTCATCCGAAAATTGATTTTTTGGACTGTACCAAAAATGATTCAAAATGTCAATTGGATCGTGCCTCATGTTGAATAACCACTTTTTAAACCCTCACAGTGACCAAAATTGCCATTTTTACAGAGTTTTGCTTACTCAAAAGCTTCCATTTTGACCCGTTTCAGGCACAGAAATGACTTTAAACACACTTATTTTAGTTGACAAAGTCATAATTCACATCCAACAGTCATTTAGAATCAAAAGATTAAATGTTGAAATTTCATCATTATAGACCATTTTGGGATCGTTCGACAGGTCCGGAGTCATCGTTTTTCATCCAAAAATTGATTTTTTGGACTGTTCCAAAAATGATTCAAAATGTCAATTGGATCGTGCCTCATGTTAAATAACCACTTTTTAAACCCTCACAGTGACCAAAATTGCCATTTTTACAGAGTTTTGCTTACTCGAAAGCTTCCATTTTGACCCGTTTCAGGCACAGAAATGACTTTAAACACACTTATTTTAGTTGACAAAGTCATAATTCACATCCAACAGTCATTTAGAGTCAAAAGATTAAATGTTAAAATTTCATCATTATAGACCATTTTGGGATCGTTCGACAGGTCCGGAGTCATCGTTTTTCATCCGAAAATTGATTTTTTGGACTGTACCAAAAATGATTCAAAATGTCAATTGGATCATGCCTCATGTTGAATAACCACTTTTAAAACCCTCACAGTGACCAAAATTGCCATTTTGACAGAGTTTTGCTTACTCAAAAGCTTAAATTTTGACCCGTTTCAGGCACAGAAATGACTTTAAACACACTTATTTTAGTTGGCAAAGCCATAATTCACATCCAACAGTAATTTAGAGTCAAACGATTAAATGTTAAAATGTCATCATTATAGACCATTTTGGGATCGTTCGACAGGTCCGGAGTCATCGTTTTTCATCCAAAAATTGATTTTTTGGACTGTTCCAAAAATGATTCAAAATGTCAATTGGATCGTGCCTCATGTTGAATAACCAGTTTTTAAACCCTCACAGTGACCAAAATTGCCATTTTTACAGAGTTTTGCTTATTCAAAAGCTTCAATTTTGACCCGTTTCAGGCACAGAAATGACTTTAAACACACTTATTTTAGTTGACAAAGTCATAATTCACATCCAACAGTCATTTAGAGTCAAAAGATTAAATGTCGAAATTTCATCTATATTGACCATTTTGGGATCGTTCGACAGGTCCGGACTCATCGTTTCTCATCCGAAAATTGATTTTTTGGACTGTACCAAAAATGATTCAAAATGTCAATTGGATCATGCCTCATGTTGAATAACCACTTTTTAAACCCTCACAGTGACCAAAATTGCCATTTTTACAGAGTTTTGTTTACTCAAAAGCTTCAATTTTGACCCCTTTCAGGCACAGAAATGACTTTAAACACACTTATTTTAGTTGAAAAAGTCATAATTCACATCCAACAGTCATTTAGAGTCAAAAGAATAAATGTTGAAATTTCATCATTATAGACCATTTTGGGATCGTTCGACAGGTCCGGAGTCATCGTTTTTCATCCGAAAATTGATTTTTTGGACTGTACCAAAAATGATTCAAAATGTCAATTGGATCGTGCCTCATGTTGAATAACCACTTTTTAAACCCTCACAGTGACCAAAATAGCCATTTTTACAGAGTTTTGCTTACTCATAAGCTTCAATTTTGACCCGTTTCAGGCACAGAAATGACTTTAAACACACTTATTTTAGTTGACAAAGTCATAATTCACATCCAACAGTCATTTAGAATCAAAAGATTAAATGTTGAAATTTCATCATTATAGACCATTTTGGGATCGTTCGACAGGTCCGGAGTCATCGTTTTTCATCCAAAAATTGATTTTTTGGACTGTTCCAAAAATGATTCAAAATGTCAATTGGATCGTGCCTCATGTTGAATAACCACTTTTTAAACCCTCACAGTGACCAAAATTGCCATTTTTACAGAGTTTTGCTTACTCAAAAGCTTCCATTTTGACCCGTTTCAGGCACAGAAATGACTTTAAACACACTTATTTTAGTTGACAAAGTCATAATTCACATCCAACAGTCATTTAGAGTCAAAAGATTAAATGTTAAAATTTCATCATTATAGACCATTTTGGGATCGTTCGACAGGTCCGGAGTCATCGTTTTTCATCCGAAAATTGATTTTTTGGACTGTACCAAAAATGATTCAAAATGTCAATTGGATCATGCCTCATGTTGAATAACCACTTTTAAAACCCTCACAGTGACCAAAATTGCCATTTTGACAGAGTTTTGCTTACTCAAAAGCTTAAATTTTGACCCGTTTCAGGCACAGAAATGACTTTAAACACACTTATTTTAGTTGGCAAAGCCATAATTCACATCCAACAGTAATTTAGAGTCAAACGATTAAATGTTAAAATGTCATCATTATAGACCATTTTGGGATCGTTCGACAGGTCCGGAGTCATCGTTTTTCATCCGAAAATTGATTTTTTGGACTGTACCAAAAATGATTCAAAATGTCAATTGGATCGTGCCTCATGTTGAATAACCACTGTTTAAACCCTCACAGTGACCAAAATTGCCATTTTGACAGAATTTTGCTTACTCAAAAGTTTAAATTTTGACCCGTTTCAGGCACAGAAATGACTTTAAACACACTTATTTTAGTTGGCAAAGCCATAATTCACATCCAACAGTAATTTAGAGTCAAAAGATTAAATGTTAAAATGTCATCATTATAGACCATGTTGGGATCGTTCGACAGGTCCGGAGTCATTGTTTTTCAATCCGAAAATTGATTTTTTGGACTGTACAAAAAATGATTCAAAATGTCAATTGGATCATGCCTCATGTTGAATAACCACTTTTTAAACCCTCACAGTGACCACAATTGCCATTTTTACAGAGTTTTGCTTACTCAAAAGCTTCAATTTTGACCCGTTTCAGGCACAGAAATGACTTTAAACACACTTATTTTAGTTGACAAAGTCATAATTCACATCCAACAGTCATTTAGAGTCAAAAGATTAAATGTTGAAATTTCATCTATATTGACCATTTTGGGATCGTTCGACAGGTCCGGAGTCATCGTTTCTCATCCGAAAATTGATTTTTTGGACTGTACCAAAAATGATTCAAAATGTCAATTGGATCATGCCTCATGTTGAATAACCACTTTTTAAACCCTCACAGTGACCAAAATTGCCATTTTTACAGAGTTTTGCTTACTCAAAAGCTTCAATTTTGACCCGTTTCAGGCACAGAAATGACTTTAAACACACTTATTTTAGTTGAAAAAGTCATAATTCACATCCAACAGTCATTTAGAGTCAAAAGATTAAATGTTGAAATTTCATCAATATAGACCATTTTGGGATCGTTCGACAGGTCCGGAGTCATCGTTTTTCATCCGAAAATTGATTTTTTGGACTGTACCAAAAATGATTCAAAATGTCAATTGGATCATGCCTCATGTTGAATAACCACTTTTTAAACCCTCACAGTGACCAAAATTGCCATTTTTACAGAGTTTTGCTTACTCAAAAGCTTCAATTTTGACCCGTTTCGGGCACAGAAATGACTTTAAACACACTTATTCTAGTTGACAAAGTCATAATTCACATCCAACAGTCATTTAGAGTCAAAAGATTAAATATTAAAATGTCATCATTATAGACCATTTTGGGATCGTTCGACAGGTCCGGAGTCATCGTTTTTCATCCGAAAATTGATTTTTTGGACTGTACCAAAAATTATACAAAATGTCAATTGGATCGTGCCTCATGTTGAATAACCACTTTTTAAACCCTCACAGTGACCAAAATTGCCATTTTTACAGAGTTTTGCTTACTCATAAGCTTCAATTTTGACCCCTTTCAGGCACAGAAATGACTTTAAACACACTGATTTTAGTTGACAAAGTCATAATTCACATCCAACAGTCATTTAGAATCAAAAGATTAAATGTTGAAATTTCATCATTATAGACCATTTTGGGATCGTTCGACAGGTCCGGAGTCATCGTTTTTCATCCAAAAATTGATTTTTTGGACTGTTCCAAAAATGATTCAAAATGTCAATTGGATCGTGCCTCATGTTGAATAACCAGTTTTTAAACCCTCACAGTGACCAAAATTGCCATTTTTACAGAGTTTTGCTTATTCAAAAGCTTCAATTTTGACCCGTTTCAGGCACAGAAATGACTTTAAACACACTTATTTTAGTTGACAAAGTCATAATTCACATCCAACAGTCATTTAGAGTCAAAAGATTAAATGTCGAAATTTCATCTATATTGACCATTTTGGGATCGTTCGACAGGTCCGGACTCATCGTTTCTCATCCGAAAATTGATTTTTTGGACTGTACCAAAAATGATTCAAAATGTCAATTGGATCATGCCTCATGTTGAATAACCACTTTTTAAACCCTCACAGTGACCAAAATTGCCATTTTTACAGAGTTTTGTTTACTCAAAAGCTTCAATTTTGACCCGTTTCAGGCACAGAAATGACTTTAAACACACTTATTTTAGTTGAAAAAGTCATAATTCACATCCAACAGTCATTTAGAGTCAAAAGAATAAATGTTGAAATTTCATCATTATAGACCATTTTGGGATCGTTCGACAGGTCCGGAGTCATCGTTTTTCATCCGAAAATTGATTTTTTGGACTGTACCAAAAATGATTCAAAATGTCAATTGGATCGTGCCTCATGTTGAATAACCACTTTTTAAACCCTCACAGTGACCAAAATAGCCATTTTTACAGAGTTTTGCTTACTCATAAGCTTCAATTTTGACCCGTTTCAGGCACAGAAATGACTTTAAACACACTTATTTTAGTTGACAAAGTCATAATTCACATCCAACAGTCATTTAGAATCAAAAGATTAAATGTTGAAATTTCATCATTATAGACCATTTTGGGATCGTTCGACAGGTCCGGAGTCATCGTTTTTCATCCAAAAATTGATTTTTTGGACTGTTCCAAAAATGATTCAAAATGTCAATTGGATCGTGCCTCATGTTGAATAACCACTTTTTAAACCCTCACAGTGACCAAAATTGCCATTTTTACAGAGTTTTGCTTACTCAAAAGCTTCCATTTTGACCCGTTTCAGGCACAGAAATGACTTTAAACACACTTATTTTAGTTGACAAAGTCATAATTCACATCCAACAGTCATTTAGAGTCAAAAGATTAAATGTTAAAATTTCATCATTATAGACCATTTTGGGATCGTTCGACAGGTCCGGAGTCATCGTTTTTCATCCGAAAATTGATTTTTTGGACTGTACCAAAAATGATTCAAAATGTCAATTGGATCATGCCTCATGTTGAATAACCACTTTTAAAACCCTCACAGTGACCAAAATTGCCATTTTGACAGAGTTTTGCTTACTCAAAAGCTTAAATTTTGACCCGTTTCAGGCACAGAAATGACTTTAAACACACTTATTTTAGTTGGCAAAGCCATAATTCACATCCAACAGTAATTTAGAGTCAAACGATTAAATGTTAAAATGTCATCATTATAGACCATTTTGGGATCGTTCGACAGGTCCGGAGTCATCGTTTTTCATCCGAAAATTGATTTTTTGGACTGTACCAAAAATGATTCAAAATGTCAATTGGATCGTGCCTCATGTTGAATAACCACTGTTTAAACCCTCACAGTGACCAAAATTGCCATTTTGACAGAGTTTTGCTTACTCAAAAGTTTAAATTTTGACCCGTTTCAGGCACAGAAATGACTTTAAACACACTTATTTTAGTTGGCAAAGCCATAATTCACATCCAACAGTAATTTAGAGTCAAAAGATTAAATGTTAAAATGTCATCATTATAGACCATGTTGGGATCGTTCGACAGGTCCGGAGTCATTGTTTTTCAATCCGAAAATTGATTTTTTGGACTGTACAAAAAATGATTCAAAATGTCAATTGGATCATGCCTCATGTTGAATAACCACTTTTTAAACCCTCACAGTGACCACAATTGCCATTTTTACAGAGTTTTGCTTACTCAAAAGCTTCAATTTTGACCCGTTTCAGGCACAGAAATGACTTTAAACACACTTATTTTAGTTGACAAAGTCATAATTCACATCCAACAGTCATTTAGAATCAAAAGATTAAATGTTGAAATTTCATCATTATAGACCATTTTGGGATCGTTCGACAGGTCCGGAGTCATCGTTTTTCATCCAAAAATTGATTTTTTGGACTGTTCCAAAAATGATTCAAAATGTCAATTGGATCGTGCCTCATGTTGAATAACCACTTTTTTAACCCTCACAGTGACCAAAATTGCCATTTTTACAGAGTTTTGCTTACTCAAAAGCTTCCATTTTGACCCGTTTCAGGCACAGAAATGACTTTAAACACACTTATTTTAGTTGACAAAGTCATAATTCACATCCAACAGTCATTTAGAGTCCAAAGATTAAATGTTAAAATTTCATCATTATAGACCATTTTGGGATCGTTCGACAGGTCCGGAGTCATCGTTTTTCATCCGAAAATTGATTTTTTGGACTGTACCAAAAATGATTCAAAATGTCAATTGGATCATGCCTCATGTTGAATAACCACTTTTAAAACCCTCACAGTGACCAAAATTGCCATTTTGACAGAGTTTTGCTTACTCAAAAGCTTAAATTTTGACCCGTTTCAGGCACAGAAATGACTTTAAACACACTTATTTTAGTTGGCAAAGCCATAATTCACATCCAACAGTCATTTAGAGTCAAAAGATTAGATGTTAAAATGTCATCATTATAGACCATTTTGGGATCGTTCGACAGGTCCGGAGTCATCGTTTTTCATCCGAAAAATGATTTTTTGGACTGTACCAAAAATGATTCAAAATGTCAATTGGATCATGCCTCATGTTGAATAACCACTTTTTAAACCCTCACAGTGACCAAAATTGCCATTTTTACAGAGTTTTGCTTACTCAAAAGCTTCCATTTTGACCCGTTTCAGGCACAGAAATGACTTTAAACACACTTATTTTAGTTGACAAAGTCATAATTCACATCCAACAGTCATTTAGAGTCAAAAGATTAAATGTTAAAATGTCATCATTATAGACCATTTTGGGATCGTTCGACAGGTCCGGAGTCATCGTTTTTCATCCGAAAATTGATTTTTTGGACTGTACCAAAAATGATTCAAAATGTCAATTGGATCATGCCTCATGTTGAATAACCACTTTTTAAACCCTCACAGTGACCAAAATTGCCATTTTTACAGAGTTTTGCTTACTCAAAAGCTTCAATTTTGACCCGTTTCGGGCACAGAAATGACTTTAAACACACTTATTCTAGTTGACAAAGTCATAATTCACATCCAACGGTCATTTAGAGTCAAAAGATTAAATATTAAAATGTCATCATTATAGACCCTTTTAAGATCGTTCGACAGGTCCGGAGTCATCGTTTTTCATCCAAAAATTGATTTTTTGGACTGTTCCAAAAATGATTCAAAATGTCAATTGGATCGTGCCTCATGTTGAATAACCACTTTTGAAACCCTCACAGTGACCAAAATTGCCATTTTTACAGAGATTTGCTTACTCAAAAGCTTCCATTTTGTCCCGTTTCAGGCACAGAAATGACTTTAAACACACTTATTTTAGTTGACAAAGTCATAATTCACATCCAACAGTCATTTAGAATCAAAAGATTAAATGTTGAAATTTCATCATTATAGACCATTTTGGGATCGTTCGACAGGTCCGGAGTCATCGTTTTTCATCCGAAAATTGATTTTTTGGACTGTACCAAAAATGATTCAAAATGTCAATTGGATCATGCCTCATGTTGAATAACCACTTTTAAAACCCTCACAGTGACCAAAATTGCCATTTTGACAGAGTTTTGCTTACTCAAAAGCTTAATTTTTGACCCGTTTCAGGCACAGAAATGACTTTAAACACACTTATTTTAGTTGGCAAAGCCATAATTCACATCCAACAGTAATTTAGAGTCAAAAGATTAACTGTTAAAATGTCATCATTATAGACCATTTTGGGATCGTTCGACAGGTCCGGAGTCATCGTTTTTCATCCGAAAATTGATTTTTTGGACTGTACCAAAAATGATTCAAAATGTCAATTGGATCATGCCTCATGTTGAATAACCACTTTTTAAACCCTCACAGTGACCAAAATTGCCATTTATACAGAGTTTTGCTTACTCAAAAGCTTCAATTTTGACCCGTTTCGGGCACAGAAATGACTTTAAACACACTTATTCTAGTTGACAAAGTCATAATTCACATCCAACAGTCATTTAGAGTCAAAAGATTAAATGTTGAAATTTCATCCATATTGACCATTTTGGGATTGTTCGACAGGTCCGGAGTCATCGTTTTTCATCCGAAAATTGATTTTTTGGACTGTACCAAAAATGATTCAAAATGTCAATTGGATCGTGCCTCTTGTTGAATAACCACTGTTTAAACCCTCACAGTGACCAAAATTGCCATTTTGACAGAGTTTTGCTTACTCAAAAGCTTCAATTTTGACCCGTTTCAGGCACAGAAATGACTTTAAACACACTTATTTTAGTTGACAAAGTCATAATTCACATCCAACAGTCATTTAGAATCAAAAGATTAAATGTTGAAATTTCATCATTATAGACCATTTTGGGATCGTTCGACAGGTCCGGAGTCATCGTTTTTCATCCAAAAATTGATTTTTTGGACTGTTCCAAAAATGATTCAAAATGTCAATTGGATCGTGCCTCATGTTGAATAACCACTTTTTACACCCTCACAGTGACCAAAATTGCCATTTTTACAGAGTTTTGCTTACTCAAAAGCTTCCATTTTGACCCGTTTCAGGCACAGAAATGACTTTAAACACACTTATTTTAGTTGACAAAGTCATAATTCACATCCAACAGTCATTTAGAGTCAAAAGATTAAATGTTAAAATTTCATCATTATAGACCATTTTGGGATCGTTCGACAGGTCCGGAGTCATCGTTTTTCATCTGAAAATTGATTTTTTGGACTGTACCAAAAATGATTCAAAATGTCAATTGGATCATGCCTCATGTTGAATAACCACTTTTAAAACCCTCACAGTGACCAAAATTGCCATTTTGACAGAGTTTTGCTTACTCAAAAGCTTAAATTTTGACCCGTTTCAGGCACAGAAATGACTTTAAACACACTTATTTTAGTTGGCAAAGCCATAATTCACATCCAACAGTAATTTAGAGTCAAAAGATTAAATGTTAAAATGTCATCATTATAGACCATTTTGGGATCGTTCGACAGGTCCGGAGTCATCGTTTTTCATCCGAAAATTGATTTTTTGGACTGTACCAAAAATGATTCAAAATTTCAATTGGATCGTGCCTCATGTTGAATAACCACTATTTAAACCCTCACAGTGACCAAAATTGCCATTTTTACAGAGTTTTGCTTACTCAAAAGCTTCCATTTTGACCCGTTTCAGGCACAGAAATGACTTTAAACACACTTATTTTAGTTGACAAAGTCATAATTCACATCCAACAGTCATTTAGAGTCAAAAGATTAAATGTTGAAATTTCATCTATATTGACCATTTTGTGATCGTTCGACAGGTCCGGAGTCATCGTTTTTCATCCGAAAATTGATTTTTTGGACTGTACCAAAAATGATTCAAAATGTCAATTGGATCGTGCCTCATGTTGAATAACCACTTTTTAAACCCTCACAGTGACCAAAATTGCCATTTTTACAGAGTTTTGCTTATTCAAAAGCTTCAATTTTGACCCGTTTCAGGCACAGAAATGACTTTAAACACACTTATTCTAGTTGACAAAGTCATAATTCACATCCAACAGTCATTTAGAGTCAAAAGATTAAATGTTGAAATTTCATCTATATTGACCATTTTGTGATCGTTCGACAGGTCCGGAGTCATCGTTTTTCATCCGAAAATTGATTTTTTGGACTGTACCAAAAATGATTCAAAATGTCAATTGGATCGTGCCTCATGTTGAATAACCACTTTTTAAACCCTCACAGTGACCAAAATTGCCATTTTTACAGAGTTTTGCTTATTCAAAAGCTTCAATTTTGACCCGTTTCAGGCACAGAAATGACTTTAAACACACTTATTTTAGTTGACAAAGTCATAATTCACATCCAACAGTCATTTAGAGTCAAAAGATTAAATGTTGAAATTTCATCTATATTGACCATTTTGGGATCGTTCGACAGGTCCGGAGTCATCGTTTCTCATCCGAAAATTGATTTTTTGGACTGTACCAAAAATGATTCAAAATGTCAATTGGATCATGCCTCGTGTTGAATAACCACTTTTTAAACCCTCACAGTGACCAAAATTGCCATTTTTACAGAGTTTTGCTTACTCAAAAGCTTCAATTTTGACCCGTTTCAGGCACAGAAATGACTTTAAACACACTTATTTTAGTTGAAAAAGTCATAATTCACATCCAACAGTCATTTAGAGTCAAAAGATTAAATGTTAAAATTTCATCATTATAGACCATTTTGGGATTGTTCGACAGGTCCGGAGTCATCATTTTTCATCCGAAAATTGATTTTTTGGACTGTACCAAAAATGATTCAAAATGTCAATTGGATCATGCCTCATGTTGAATAACCACTTTTTAAACCCTCACAGTGACCAAAATTGCCATTTTTACAGAGTTTTGCTTACTCAAAAGCTTCAATTTTGACCCGTTTCGGGCACAGAAATGACTTTAAACACACTTATTCTAGTTGACAAAGTCATAATTCACATCCAACAGTCATTTAGAGTCAAAAGATTAAATATTAAAATGTCATCATTATAGACCATTTTGGGATCGTTCGACAGGTCCGGAGTCATCGTTTTTCATCCGAAAATTGATTTTTTGGACTGTACCAAAAATTATACAAAATGTCAATTGGATCGTGCCTCATGTTGAATAACCACTTTTTAAACCCTCACAGTGACCAAAATTGCCATTTTTACAGAGTTTTGCTTATTCAAAAGCTTCAATTTTGACCCGTTTCAGGCACAGAAATGACTTTAAACACACTTATTTTAGTTGACAAAGTCATAATTCACATCCAACAGTCATTTAGAGTCAAAAGATTAAATGTCGAAATTTCATCTATATTGACCATTTTGGGATCGTTCGACAGGTCCGGAGTCATCGTTTTTCATCCGAAAATTGATTTTTTGGACTGTACCAAAAATGATTCAAAATGTCAATTGGATCGTGCCTCATGTTGAATAACCACTTTTTAAACCCTCACAGTGACCAAAATTGCCATTTTTACAGAGTTTTGCTTACTCAAAAGCTTCCATTTTGACCCGTTTCAGGCACAGAAATGACTTTAAACACACTTATTTTAGTTGACAAAGTCATAATTCACATCCAACAGTCATTTAGAATCAAAAGATTAAATGTTGAAATTTCATCATTATAGACCATTTTGGGATCGTTCGACAGGTCCGGAGTCATCGTTTTTCATCCAAAAATTGATTTTTTGGACTGTTCCAAAAATGATTCAAAATGTCAATTGGATCGTGCCTCATGTTAAATAACCACTTTTTAAACCCTCACAGTGACCAAAATTGCCATTTTTACAGAGTTTTGCTTACTCGAAAGCTTCCATTTTGACCCGTTTCAGGCACAGAAATGACTTTAAACACACTTATTTTAGTTGACAAAGTCATAATTCACATCCAACAGTCATTTAGAGTCAAAAGATTAAATGTTAAAATTTCATCATTATAGACCATTTTGGGATCGTTCGACAGGTCCGGAGTCATCGTTTTTCATCCGAAAATTGATTTTTTGGACTGTACCAAAAATGATTCAAAATGTCAATTGGATCATGCCTCATGTTGAATAACCACTTTTAAAACCCTCACAGTGACCAAAATTGCCATTTTGACAGAGTTTTGCTTACTCAAAAGCTTAAATTTTGACCCGTTTCAGGCACAGAAATGACTTTAAACACACTTATTTTAGTTGGCAAAGCCATAATTCACATCCAACAGTAATTTAGAGTCAAACGATTAAATGTTAAAATGTCATCATTATAGACCATTTTGGGATCGTTCGACAGGTCCGGAGTCATCGTTTTTCATCCGAAAATTGATTTTTTGGACTGTACCAAAAATGATTCAAAATGTCAATTGGATCGTGCCTCATGTTGAATAACCACTGTTTAAACCCTCACAGTGACCAAAATTGCCATTTTGACAGAGTTTTGCTTACTCAAAAGTTTAAATTTTGACCCGTTTCAGGCACAGAAATGACTTTAAACACACTTATTTTAGTTGGCAAAGCCATAATTCACATCCAACAGTAATTTAGAGTCAAAAGATTAAATGCTAAAATGTCATCATTATAGACCATGTTGGGATCGTTCGACAGGTCCGGAGTCATTGTTTTTCAATCCGAAAATTGATTTTTTGGACTGTACAAAAAATGATTCAAAATGTCAATTGGATCATGCCTCATGTTGAATAACCACTTTTTAAACCCTCACAGTGACCACAATTGCCATTTTGACAGAGTTTTGCTTACTCAAAAGCTTCAATTTTGACCCGTTTCAGGCACAGAAATGACTTTAAACACACTTATTTTAGTTGGCAAAGCCATAATTCACATCCAACAGTCATTTAGAGTCAAAAGATTAGATGTTAAAATGTCATCATTATAGACCATTTTGGGATCGTTCGACAGGTCCGGAGTCATCGTTTTTCATCCGAAAAATGATTTTTTGGACTGTACCAAAAATGATTCAAAATGTCAATTGGATCATGCCTCATGTTGAATAACCACTTTTTAAACCCTCACAGTGACCAAAATTGCCATTTTTACAGAGTTTTGCTTACTCAAAAGCTTCTATTTTGACCCGTTTCAGGCACAGAAATGACTTTAAACACACTTATTTTAGTTGACAAAGTCATAATTCACATCCAACAGTCATTTAGAGTCAAAAGATTAAATGTTAAAATGTCATCATTATAGACCATTTTGGGATCGTTCGACAGGTCCGGAGTCATCGTTTTTCATCCGAAAATTGATTTTTTGGACTGTACCAAAAATGATTCAAAATGTCAATTGGATCATGCCTCATGTTGAATAACCACTTTTTAAACCCTCACAGTGACCAAAATTGCCATTTTTACAGAGTTTTGCTTACTCAAAAGCTTCAATTTTGACCCGTTTCGGGCACAGAAATGACTTTAAACACACTTATTCTAGTTGACAAAGTCATAATTCACATCCAACGGTCATTTAGAGTCAAAAGATTAAATATTAAAATGTCATCATTATAGACCCTTTTAAGATCGTTCGACAGGTCCGGAGTCATCGTTTTTCATCCAAAAATTGATTTTTTGGACTGTTCCAAAAATGATTCAAAATGTCAATTGGATCGTGCCTCATGTTGAATAACCACTTTTGAAACCCTCACAGTGACCAAAATTGCCATTTTTACAGAGATTTGCTTACTCAAAAGCTTCCATTTTGTCCCGTTTCAGGCACAGAAATGACTTTAAACACACTTATTTTAGTTGACAAAGTCATAATTCACATCCAACAGTCATTTAGAATCAAAAGATTAAATGTTGAAATTTCATCATTATAGACCATTTTGGGATCGTTCGACAGGTCCGGAGTCATCGTTTTTCATCCGAAAATTGATTTTTTGGACTGTACCAAAAATGATTCAAAATGTCAATTGGATCATGCCTCATGTTGAATAACCACTTTTAAAACCCTCACAGTGACCAAAATTGCCATTTTGACAGAGTTTTGCTTACTCAAAAGCTTAATTTTTGACCCGTTTCAGGCACAGAAATGACTTTAAACACACTTATTTTAGTTGGCAAAGCCATAATTCACATCCAACAGTAATTTAGAGTCAAAAGATTAACTGTTAAAATGTCATCATTATAGACCATTTTGGGATCGTTCGACAGGTCCGGAGTCATCGTTTTTCATCCGAAAATTGATTTTTTGGACTGTACCAAAAATGATTCAAAATGTCAATTGGATCATGCCTCATGTTGAATAACCACTTTTTAAACCCTCACAGTGACCAAAATTGCCATTTATACAGAGTTTTGCTTACTCAAAAGCTTCAATTTTGACCCGTTTCGGGCACAGAAATGACTTTAAACACACTTATTCTAGTTGACAAAGTCATAATTCACATCCAACAGTCATTTAGAGTCAAAAGATTAAATGTTGAAATTTCATCCATATTGACCATTTTGGGATTGTTCGACAGGTCCGGAGTCATCGTTTTTCATCCGAAAATTGATTTTTTGGACTGTACCAAAAATGATTCAAAATGTCAATTGGATCGTGCCTCTTGTTGAATAACCACTGTTTAAACCCTCACAGTGACCAAAATTGCCATTTTAACAGAGTTTTGCTTACTCAAAAGCTTCAATTTTGACCCGTTTCAGGCACAGAAATGACTTTAAACACACTTATTTTAGTTGACAAAGTCATAATTCACATCCAACAGTCATTTAGAATCAAAAGATTAAATGTTGAAATTTCATCATTATAGACCATTTTGGGATCGTTCGACAGGTCCGGAGTCATCGTTTTTCATCCAAAAATTGATTTTTTGGACTGTTCCAAAAATGATTCAAAATGTCAATTGGATCGTGCCTCATGTTGAATAACCACTTTTTACACCCTCACAGTGACCAAAATTGCCATTTTTACAGAGTTTTGCTTACTCAAAAGCTTCCATTTTGACCCGTTTCAGGCACAGAAATGACTTTAAACACACTTATTTTAGTTGACAAAGTCATAATTCACATCCAACAGTCATTTAGAGTCAAAAGATTAAATGTTAAAATTTCATCATTATAGACCATTTTGGGATCGTTCGACAGGTCCGGAGTCATCGTTTTTCATCTGAAAATTGATTTTTTGGACTGTACCAAAAATGATTCAAAATGTCAATTGGATCATGCCTCATGTTGAATAACCACTTTTAAAACCCTCACAGTGACCAAAATTGCCATTTTGACAGAGTTTTGCTTACTCAAAAGCTTAAATTTTGACCCGTTTCAGGCACAGAAATGACTTTAAACACACTTATTTTAGTTGGCAAAGCCATAATTCACATCCAACAGTAATTTAGAGTCAAAAGATTAAATGTTAAAATGTCATCATTATAGACCATTTTGGGATCGTTCGACAGGTCCGGAGTCATCGTTTTTCATCCGAAAATTGATTTTTTGGACTGTACCAAAAATGATTCAAAATTTCAATTGGATCGTGCCTCATGTTGAATAACCACTATTTAAACCCTCACAGTGACCAAAATTGCCATTTTTACAGAGTTTTGCTTACTCAAAAGCTTCCATTTTGACCCGTTTCAGGCACAGAAATGACTTTAAACACACTTATTTTAGTTGACAAAGTCATAATTCACATCCAACAGTCATTTAGAGTCAAAAGATTAAATGTTGAAATTTCATCTATATTGACCATTTTGTGATCGTTCGACAGGTCCGGAGTCATCGTTTTTCATCCGAAAATTGATTTTTTGGACTGTACCAAAAATGATTCAAAATGTCAATTGGATCGTGCCTCATGTTGAATAACCACTTTTTAAACCCTCACAGTGACCAAAATTGCCATTTTTACAGAGTTTTGCTTATTCAAAAGCTTCAATTTTGACCCGTTTCAGGCACAGAAATGACTTTAAACACACTTATTCTAGTTGACAAAGTCATAATTCACATCCAACAGTCATTTAGAGTCAAAAGATTAAATGTTGAAATTTCATCTATATTGACCATTTTGTGATCGTTCGACAGGTCCGGAGTCATCGTTTTTCATCCGAAAATTGATTTTTTGGACTGTACCAAAAATGATTCAAAATGTCAATTGGATCGTGCCTCATGTTGAATAACCACTTTTTAAACCCTCACAGTGACCAAAATTGCCATTTTTACAGAGTTTTGCTTATTCAAAAGCTTCAATTTTGACCCGTTTCAGGCACAGAAATGACTTTAAACACACTTATTTTAGTTGACAAAGTCATAATTCACATCCAACAGTCATTTAGAGTCAAAAGATTAAATGTTGAAATTTCATCTATATTGACCATTTTGGGATCGTTCGACAGGTCCGGAGTCATCGTTTCTCATCCGAAAATTGATTTTTTGGACTGTACCAAAAATGATTCAAAATGTCAATTGGATCATGCCTCGTGTTGAATAACCACTTTTTAAACCCTCACAGTGACCAAAATTGCCATTTTTACAGAGTTTTGCTTACTCAAAAGCTTCAATTTTGACCCGTTTCAGGCACAGAAATGACTTTAAACACACTTATTTTAGTTGAAAAAGTCATAATTCACATCCAACAGTCATTTAGAGTCAAAAGATTAAATGTTAAAATTTCATCATTATAGACCATTTTGGGATTGTTCGACAGGTCCGGAGTCATCATTTTTCATCCGAAAATTGATTTTTTGGACTGTACCAAAAATGATTCAAAATGTCAATTGGATCATGCCTCATGTTGAATAACCACTTTTTAAACCCTCACAGTGACCAAAATTGCCATTTTTACAGAGTTTTGCTTACTCAAAAGCTTCAATTTTGACCCGTTTCGGGCACAGAAATGACTTTAAACACACTTATTCTAGTTGACAAAGTCATAATTCACATCCAACAGTCATTTAGAGTCAAAAGATTAAATATTAAAATGTCATCATTATAGACCATTTTGGGATCGTTCGACAGGTCCGGAGTCATCGTTTTTCATCCGAAAATTGATTTTTTGGACTGTACCAAAAATTATACAAAATGTCAATTGGATCGTGCCTCATGTTGAATAACCACTTTTTAAACCCTCACAGTGACCAAAATTGCCATTTTTACAGAGTTTTGCTTATTCAAAAGCTTCAATTTTGACCCGTTTCAGGCACAGAAATGACTTTAAACACACTTATTTTAGTTGACAAAGTCATAATTCACATCCAACAGTCATTTAGAGTCAAAAGATTAAATGTCGAAATTTCATCTATATTGACCATTTTGGGATCGTTCGACAGGTCCGGAGTCATCGTTTTTCATCCGAAAATTGATTTTTTGGACTGTACCAAAAATGATTCAAAATGTCAATTGGATCGTGCCTCATGTTGAATAACCACTTTTTAAACCCTCACAGTGACCAAAATTGCCATTTTTACAGAGTTTTGCTTACTCAAAAGCTTCCATTTTGACCCGTTTCAGGCACAGAAATGACTTTAAACACACTTATTTTAGTTGACAAAGTCATAATTCACATCCAACAGTCATTTAGAATCAAAAGATTAAATGTTGAAATTTCATCATTATAGACCATTTTGGGATCGTTCGACAGGTCCGGAGTCATCGTTTTTCATCCAAAAATTGATTTTTTGGACTGTTCCAAAAATGATTCAAAATGTCAATTGGATCGTGCCTCATGTTAAATAACCACTTTTTAAACCCTCACAGTGACCAAAATTGCCATTTTTACAGAGTTTTGCTTACTCGAAAGCTTCCATTTTGACCCGTTTCAGGCACAGAAATGACTTTAAACACACTTATTTTAGTTGACAAAGTCATAATTCACATCCAACAGTCATTTAGAGTCAAAAGATTAAATGTTAAAATTTCATCATTATAGACCATTTTGGGATCGTTCGACAGGTCCGGAGTCATCGTTTTTCATCCGAAAATTGATTTTTTGGACTGTACCAAAAATGATTCAAAATGTCAATTGGATCATGCCTCATGTTGAATAACCACTTTTAAAACCCTCACAGTGACCAAAATTGCCATTTTGACAGAGTTTTGCTTACTCAAAAGCTTAAATTTTGACCCGTTTCAGGCACAGAAATGACTTTAAACACACTTATTTTAGTTGGCAAAGCCATAATTCACATCCAACAGTAATTTAGAGTCAAACGATTAAATGTTAAAATGTCATCATTATAGACCATTTTGGGATCGTTCGACAGGTCCGGAGTCATCGTTTTTCATCCGAAAATTGATTTTTTGGACTGTACCAAAAATGATTCAAAATGTCAATTGGATCGTGCCTCATGTTGAATAACCACTGTTTAAACCCTCACAGTGACCAAAATTGCCATTTTGACAGAGTTTTGCTTACTCAAAAGTTTAAATTTTGACCCGTTTCAGGCACAGAAATGACTTTAAACACACTTATTTTAGTTGGCAAAGCCATAATTCACATCCAACAGTAATTTAGAGTCAAAAGATTAAATGCTAAAATGTCATCATTATAGACCATGTTGGGATCGTTCGACAGGTCCGGAGTCATTGTTTTTCAATCCGAAAATTGATTTTTTGGACTGTACAAAAAATGATTCAAAATGTCAATTGGATCATGCCTCATGTTGAATAACCACTTTTTAAACCCTCACAGTGACCACAATTGCCATTTTTACAGAGTTTTGCTTACTCAAAAGCTTCAATTTTGACCCGTTTCAGGCACAGAAATGACTTTAAACACACTTATTTTAGTTGACAAAGTCATAATTCACATCCAACAGTCATTTAGAATCAAAAGATTAAATGTTGAAATTTCATCATTATAGACCATTTTGGGATCGTTCGACAGGTCCGGAGTCATCGTTTTTCATCCAAAAATTGATTTTTTGGACTGTTCCAAAAATGATTCAAAATGTCAATTGGATCGTGCCTCATGTTGAATAACCACTTTTTTAACCCTCACAGTGACCAAAATTGCCATTTTTACAGAGTTTTGCTTACTCAAAAGCTTCCATTTTGACCCGTTTCAGGCACAGAAATGACTTTAAACACACTTATTTTAGTTGACAAAGTCATAATTCACATCCAACAGTCATTTAGAGTCCAAAGATTAAATGTTAAAATTTCATCATTATAGACCATTTTGGGATCGTTCGACAGGTCCGGAGTCATCGTTTTTCATCCGAAAATTGATTTTTTGGACTGTACCAAAAATGATTCAAAATGTCAATTGGATCATGCCTCATGTTGAATAACCACTTTTAAAACCCTCACAGTGACCAAAATTGCCATTTTGACAGAGTTTTGCTTACTCAAAAGCTTAAATTTTGACCCGTTTCAGGCACAGAAATGACTTTAAACACACTTATTTTAGTTGGCAAAGCCATAATTCACATCCAACAGTCATTTAGAGTCAAAAGATTAGATGTTAAAATGTCATCATTATAGACCATTTTGGGATCGTTCGACAGGTCCGGAGTCATCGTTTTTCATCCGAAAAATGATTTTTTGGACTGTACCAAAAATGATTCAAAATGTCAATTGGATCATGCCTCATGTTGAATAACCACTTTTTAAACCCTCACAGTGACCAAAATTGCCATTTTTACAGAGTTTTGCTTACTCAAAAGCTTCCATTTTGACCCGTTTCAGGCACAGAAATGACTTTAAACACACTTATTTTAGTTGACAAAGTCATAATTCACATCCAACAGTCATTTAGAGTCAAAAGATTAAATGTTAAAATGTCATCATTATAGACCATTTTGGGATCGTTCGACAGGTCCGGAGTCATCGTTTTTCATCCGAAAATTGATTTTTTGGACTGTACCAAAAATGATTCAAAATGTCAATTGGATCATGCCTCATGTTGAATAACCACTTTTTAAACCCTCACAGTGACCAAAATTGCCATTTTTACAGAGTTTTGCTTACTCAAAAGCTTCAATTTTGACCCGTTTCGGGCACAGAAATGACTTTAAACACACTTATTCTAGTTGACAAAGTCATAATTCACATCCAACGGTCATTTAGAGTCAAAAGATTAAATATTAAAATGTCATCATTATAGACCCTTTTAAGATCGTTCGACAGGTCCGGAGTCATCGTTTTTCATCCAAAAATTGATTTTTTGGACTGTTCCAAAAATGATTCAAAATGTCAATTGGATCGTGCCTCATGTTGAATAACCACTTTTGAAACCCTCACAGTGACCAAAATTGCCATTTTTACAGAGATTTGCTTACTCAAAAGCTTCCATTTTGTCCCGTTTCAGGCACAGAAATGACTTTAAACACACTTATTTTAGTTGACAAAGTCATAATTCACATCCAACAGTCATTTAGAATCAAAAGATTAAATGTTGAAATTTCATCATTATAGACCATTTTGGGATCGTTCGACAGGTCCGGAGTCATCGTTTTTCATCCGAAAATTGATTTTTTGGACTGTACCAAAAATGATTCAAAATGTCAATTGGATCATGCCTCATGTTGAATAACCACTTTTAAAACCCTCACAGTGACCAAAATTGCCATTTTGACAGAGTTTTGCTTACTCAAAAGCTTAATTTTTGACCCGTTTCAGGCACAGAAATGACTTTAAACACACTTATTTTAGTTGGCAAAGCCATAATTCACATCCAACAGTAATTTAGAGTCAAAAGATTAACTGTTAAAATGTCATCATTATAGACCATTTTGGGATCGTTCGACAGGTCCGGAGTCATCGTTTTTCATCCGAAAATTGATTTTTTGGACTGTACCAAAAATGATTCAAAATGTCAATTGGATCATGCCTCATGTTGAATAACCACTTTTTAAACCCTCACAGTGACCAAAATTGCCATTTATACAGAGTTTTGCTTACTCAAAAGCTTCAATTTTGACCCGTTTCGGGCACAGAAATGACTTTAAACACACTTATTCTAGTTGACAAAGTCATAATTCACATCCAACAGTCATTTAGAGTCAAAAGATTAAATGTTGAAATTTCATCCATATTGACCATTTTGGGATTGTTCGACAGGTCCGGAGTCATCGTTTTTCATCCGAAAATTGATTTTTTGGACTGTACCAAAAATGATTCAAAATGTCAATTGGATCGTGCCTCTTGTTGAATAACCACTGTTTAAACCCTCACAGTGACCAAAATTGCCATTTTAACAGAGTTTTGCTTACTCAAAAGCTTCAATTTTGACCCGTTTCAGGCACAGAAATGACTTTAAACACACTTATTTTAGTTGACAAAGTCATAATTCACATCCAACAGTCATTTAGAATCAAAAGATTAAATGTTGAAATTTCATCATTATAGACCATTTTGGGATCGTTCGACAGGTCCGGAGTCATCGTTTTTCATCCAAAAATTGATTTTTTGGACTGTTCCAAAAATGATTCAAAATGTCAATTGGATCGTGCCTCATGTTGAATAACCACTTTTTACACCCTCACAGTGACCAAAATTGCCATTTTTACAGAGTTTTGCTTACTCAAAAGCTTCCATTTTGACCCGTTTCAGGCACAGAAATGACTTTAAACACACTTATTTTAGTTGACAAAGTCATAATTCACATCCAACAGTCATTTAGAGTCAAAAGATTAAATGTTAAAATTTCATCATTATAGACCATTTTGGGATCGTTCGACAGGTCCGGAGTCATCGTTTTTCATCTGAAAATTGATTTTTTGGACTGTACCAAAAATGATTCAAAATGTCAATTGGATCATGCCTCATGTTGAATAACCACTTTTAAAACCCTCACAGTGACCAAAATTGCCATTTTGACAGAGTTTTGCTTACTCAAAAGCTTAAATTTTGACCCGTTTCAGGCACAGAAATGACTTTAAACACACTTATTTTAGTTGGCAAAGCCATAATTCACATCCAACAGTAATTTAGAGTCAAAAGATTAAATGTTAAAATGTCATCATTATAGACCATTTTGGGATCGTTCGACAGGTCCGGAGTCATCGTTTTTCATCCGAAAATTGATTTTTTGGACTGTACCAAAAATGATTCAAAATTTCAATTGGATCGTGCCTCATGTTGAATAACCACTATTTAAACCCTCACAGTGACCAAAATTGCCATTTTTACAGAGTTTTGCTTACTCAAAAGCTTCCATTTTGACCCGTTTCAGGCACAGAAATGACTTTAAACACACTTATTTTAGTTGACAAAGTCATAATTCACATCCAACAGTCATTTAGAGTCAAAAGATTAAATGTTGAAATTTCATCTATATTGACCATTTTGTGATCGTTCGACAGGTCCGGAGTCATCGTTTTTCATCCGAAAATTGATTTTTTGGACTGTACCAAAAATGATTCAAAATGTCAATTGGATCGTGCCTCATGTTGAATAACCACTTTTTAAACCCTCACAGTGACCAAAATTGCCATTTTTACAGAGTTTTGCTTATTCAAAAGCTTCAATTTTGACCCGTTTCAGGCACAGAAATGACTTTAAACACACTTATTCTAGTTGACAAAGTCATAATTCACATCCAACAGTCATTTAGAGTCAAAAGATTAAATGTTGAAATTTCATCTATATTGACCATTTTGTGATCGTTCGACAGGTCCGGAGTCATCGTTTTTCATCCGAAAATTGATTTTTTGGACTGTACCAAAAATGATTCAAAATGTCAATTGGATCGTGCCTCATGTTGAATAACCACTTTTTAAACCCTCACAGTGACCAAAATTGCCATTTTTACAGAGTTTTGCTTATTCAAAAGCTTCAATTTTGACCCGTTTCAGGCACAGAAATGACTTTAAACACACTTATTTTAGTTGACAAAGTCATAATTCACATCCAACAGTCATTTAGAGTCAAAAGATTAAATGTTGAAATTTCATCTATATTGACCATTTTGGGATCGTTCGACAGGTCCGGAGTCATCGTTTCTCATCCGAAAATTGATTTTTTGGACTGTACCAAAAATGATTCAAAATGTCAATTGGATCATGCCTCGTGTTGAATAACCACTTTTTAAACCCTCACAGTGACCAAAATTGCCATTTTTACAGAGTTTTGCTTACTCAAAAGCTTCAATTTTGACCCGTTTCAGGCACAGAAATGACTTTAAACACACTTATTTTAGTTGAAAAAGTCATAATTCACATCCAACAGTCATTTAGAGTCAAAAGATTAAATGTTAAAATTTCATCATTATAGACCATTTTGGGATTGTTCGACAGGTCCGGAGTCATCATTTTTCATCCGAAAATTGATTTTTTGGACTGTACCAAAAATGATTCAAAATGTCAATTGGATCATGCCTCATGTTGAATAACCACTTTTTAAACCCTCACAGTGACCAAAATTGCCATTTTTACAGAGTTTTGCTTACTCAAAAGCTTCAATTTTGACCCGTTTCGGGCACAGAAATGACTTTAAACACACTTATTCTAGTTGACAAAGTCATAATTCACATCCAACAGTCATTTAGAGTCAAAAGATTAAATATTAAAATGTCATCATTATAGACCATTTTGGGATCGTTCGACAGGTCCGGAGTCATCGTTTTTCATCCGAAAATTGATTTTTTGGACTGTACCAAAAATTATACAAAATGTCAATTGGATCGTGCCTCATGTTGAATAACCACTTTTTAAACCCTCACAGTGACCAAAATTGCCATTTTTACAGAGTTTTGCTTATTCAAAAGCTTCAATTTTGACCCGTTTCAGGCACAGAAATGACTTTAAACACACTTATTTTAGTTGACAAAGTCATAATTCACATCCAACAGTCATTTAGAGTCAAAAGATTAAATGTCGAAATTTCATCTATATTGACCATTTTGGGATCGTTCGACAGGTCCGGAGTCATCGTTTTTCATCCGAAAATTGATTTTTTGGACTGTACCAAAAATGATTCAAAATGTTAATTGGATCGTGCCTCATGTTGAATAACCACTTTTTAAACCCTCACAGTGACCAAAATTGCCATTTTTACAGAGTTTTGCTTACTCAAAAGCTTCCATTTTGACCCGTTTCAGGCACAGAAATGACTTTAAACACACTTATTTTAGTTGACAAAGCCATAATTCACATCCAACAGTCATTTAGAATCAAAAGATTAAATGTTGAAATTTCATCATTATAGACCATTTTGGGATCGTTCGACAGGTCCGGAGTCATCGTTTTTCATCCAAAAATTGATTTTTTGGACTGTTCCAAAAATGATTCAAAATGTCAATTGGATCGTGCCTCATGTTAAATAACCACTTTTTAAACCCTCACAGTGACCAAAATTGCCATTTTTACAGAGTTTTGCTTACTCAAAAGCTTCCATTTTGACCCGTTTCAGGCACAGAAATGACTTTAAACACACTTATTTTAGTTGACAAAGTCATAATTCACATCCAACAGTCATTTAGAGTCAAAAGATTAAATGTTAAAATTTCATCATTATAGAACATTTTGGGATCGTTCGACAGGTCCGGAGTCATCGTTTTTCATCCGAAAATTGATTTTTTGGACTGTACCAAAAATGATTCAAAATGTCAATTGGATCATGCCTCATGTTGAATAACCACTTTTAAAACCCTCACAGTGACCAAAATTGCCATTTTGACAGAGTTTTGCTTACTCAAAAGCTTAAATTTTGACCCGTTTCAGGCACAGAAATGACTTTAAACACACTTATTTTAGTTGGCAAAGCCATAATTCACATCCAACAGTAATTTAGAGTCAAACGATTAAATGTTAAAATGTCATCATTATAGACCATTTTGGGATCGTTCGACAGGTCCGGAGTCATCGTTTTTCATCCGAAAATTGATTTTTTGGACTGTACCAAAAATGATTCAAAATGTCAATTGGATCGTGCCTCATGTTGAATAACCACTTTTTAAACCCTCACAGTGACCAAAATTGCCATTTTTACAGAGTTTTGCTTACTCAAAAGCTTCAATTTTGACCCGTTTCGGGCACAGAAATGACTTTAAACACACTTATTCTAGTTGACAAAGTCATAATTCACATCCAACAGTCATTTAGAGTCAAAAGATTAAATGTTAAAATGTCATCATTATAGACCATTTTGGGATCGTTCGACAGGTCCGGAGTCATCGTTTTTCATCCAAAAATTTATTTTTTGGACTGTTCCAAAAATGATTCAAAATGTCAATTGGATCGTGCCTCATGTTGAATAACCACTATTTAAACCCTCACAGTGACCAAAATTGCCATTTTTACAGAGTTTTGCTTACTCAAAAGCTTCCATTTTGACCCGTTTCAGGCACAGAAATGACTTTAAACACACTTATTTTAGTTGACAAAGTCATAATTCACATCCAACAGTCATTTAGAGTCAAAAGATTAAATGTTGAAATTTCATCTATATTGACCATTTTGTGATCGTTCGACAGGTCCGGAGTCATCGTTTTTCATCCGAAAATTGATTTTTTGGACTGTACCAAAAATGATTCAAAATGTCAATTGGATTGTGCCTCATGTTGAATAACCACTTTTTAAACCCTCACAGTGACCAAAATTGCCATTTTTACAGAGTTTTGCTTATTCAAAAGCTTCAATTTTGACCCGTTTCAGGCACAGAAATGACTTTAAACACACTTATTTTAGTTGACAAAGTCATAATTCACATCCAACAGTCATTTAGAATCAAAAGATTAAATGTTGAAATTTCATCATTATAGACCATTTTGGGATCGTTCGACAGGTCCGGAGTCATCGTTTTTCATCCAAAAATTGATTTTTTGGACTGTTCCAAAAATGATTCGAAATGTCAATTGGATCGTGCCTCATGTTGAATAAACACTTTTTTAACCCTCACAGTGACCAAAATTGCCATTTTTACAGAGTTTTGCTTACTCAAAAGCTTCCATTTTGACCCGTTTCAGGCACAGAAATGACTTTAAACACACTTATTTTAGTTGACAAAGTCATAATTCACATCCAACAGTCATTTAGAGTCAAAAGATTAAATGTTAAAATTTCATCATTATAGACCATTTTGGGATCGTTCGACAGGTCCGGAGTCATCGTTTTTCATCCGAAAATTGATTTTTTGGACTGTACCAAAAATGATTCAAAATGTCAATTGGATCATGCCTCATGTTGAATAACCACTTTTAAAACCCTCACAGTGACCAAAATTGCCATTTTGACAGAGTTTTGCTTACTCAAAAGCTTAAATTTTGACCCGTTTCAGGCACAGAAATGACTTTAAACACACTTATTTTAGTTGGCAAAGCCATAATTCACATCCAACAGTAATTTAGAGTCAAAAGATTAAATGTTAAAATGTCATCATTATAGACCATTTTGGGATCGTTCGACAGGTCCGGAGTCATCGATTTCATCCGAAAATTGATTTTTTGGACTGTACCAAAAATGATTCAAAATGTCAATTGGATCGTGCCTCATGTTCAATAACCACTTTTTAAACCCTCACAGTGACCAAAATTGCCATTTTTACAGAGTTTTGCTTACTCAAAAGCTTCAATTTTGACCCGTTTCGGGGCACAGAAATGACTTTAAACACACTTATTCTAGTTGACAAAGTCATAATTCACATCCAACAGTCATTTAGAGTCAAAAGATTAAATGTTAAAATTTCATCATTATAGACCATTTTGGGATCGTTCGACAGGTCCGGAGTCATCGTTTTTCATCCAAAAATTTATTTTTTGGACTGTTCCAAAAATGATTCAAAATGTCAATTGGATCGTGCCTCATGTTGAATAACCACTATTTAAACCCTCACAGTGACCAAAATTGCCATTTTTACAGAGTTTTGCTTACTCAAAAGCTTCCATTTTGACCCGTTTCAGGCACAGAAATGACTTTAAACACACTTATTTTAGTTGACAAAGTCATAATTCACATCCAACAGTCATTTAGAGTCAAAAGATTAAATGTTGAAATTTCATCTATATTGACCATTTTGGGATCGTTCGACAGGTCCGGAGTCATCGTTTCTCATCCGAAAATTGATTTTTTGGACTGTACCAAAAATGATTCAAAATGTCAATTGGATCATGCCTAATGTTGAATAACCACTTTTTAAACCCTCACAGTGACCAAAATTGCCATTTTTACAGAGTTTTGCTTATTCAAAAGCTTCAATTTTGACCCGTTTCAGGCACAGAAATGACTTTAAACACACTTATTTTAGTTGACAAAGTCATAATTCACATCCAACAGTCATTTAGAGTCAAAAGATTAAATGTCGAAATTTCATCTATATTGACCATTTTGGGATCGTTCGACAGGTCCGGAGTCATCGTTTTTCATCCGAAAATTGATTTTTTGGACTGTACCAAAAATGATTCAAAATGTCAATTGGATCGTGCCTCATGTTGAATAACCACTTTTTAAACCCTCACAGTGACCAAAATTGCCATTTTTACAGAGTTTTGCTTACTCATAAGCTTCAATTTTGACTTGTTTCAGGCACAGAAATGACTTTAAACACACTTATTTTAGTTGACAAAGTCATAATTCACATCCAACAGTCATTTAGAATCAAAAGATTAAATGTTAAAATTTCATCATTATAGACCATTTTGGGATCGTTCGACAGGTCCGGAGTCATCGTTTTTCATCCAAAAATTGATTTTTTGGACTGTTCCAAAAATGATTCAAAATGTCAATTGGATCGTGCCTCATGTTGAATAACCACTTTTTAAACCCTCACAGTGACCAAAATTGCCATTTTTACAGAGTTTTGCTTACTCAAAAGCTTCCATTTTGACCCGTTTCAGGCACAGAAATGACTTTAAACACACTTATTTTAGTTGACAAAGTCATAATTCACATCCAACAGTCATTTAGAGTCAAAAGATTAAATGTTGAAATTTCATCTATATTGACCATTTTGTGATCGTTCGACAGGTCCGGAGTCATCGTTTTTCATCCGAAAATTGATTTTTTGGACTGTACCAAAAATGATTCAAAATGTCAATTGGATCGTGCCTCATGTTGAATAACCACTTTTTAAACCCTCACAGTGACCAAAATTGCCATTTTTACAGAGTTTTGCTTATTCAAAAGCTTCAATTTTGACCCGTTTCAGGCACAGAAATGACTTTAAACACACTTATTTTAGTTGACAAAGTCATAATTCACATCCAACAGTCATTTAGAGTCAAAAGATTAAATGTTGAAATTTCATCTATATTGACCATTTTGGGATCGTTCGACAGGTCCGGAGTCATCGTTTCTCATCCGAAAATTGATTTTTTGGACTGTACCAAAAATGATTCAAAATGTCAATTGGATCATGCCTCATGTTGAATAACCACTTTTTAAACCCTCACAGTGACCAAAATTGCCATTTTTACAGAGTTTTGCTTACTCAAAAGCTTCAATTTTGACCCGTTTCAGGCACAGAAATGACTTTAAACACACTTATTTTAGTTGAAAAAGTCATAATTCACATCCAACAGTCATTTAGAGTCAAAAGATTAAATGTCGAAATTTCATCTATATTGACCATTTTGGGATCGTTCGACAGGTCCGGAGTCATCGTTTTTCATCCGAAAATTGATTTTTTGGACTGTACCAAAAATGATTCAAAATGTCAATTGGATCGTGCCTCATGTTGAATAACCACTTTTTAAACCCTCACAGTGACCAAAATTGCCATTTTTACAGAGTTTTGCTTACTCATAAGCTTCAATTTTGACTTGTTTCAGGCACAGAAATGACTTTAAACACACTTATTTTAGTTGACAAAGTCATAATTCACATCCAACAGTCATTTAGAATCAAAAGATTAAATGTTAAAATTTCATCATTATAGACCATTTTGGGATCGTTCGACAGGTCCGGAGTCATCGTTTTTCATCCAAAAATTGATTTTTTGGACTGTTCCAAAAATGATTCAAAATGTCAATTGGATCGTGCCTCATGTTGAATAACCACTTTTTAAACCCTCACAGTGACCAAAATTGCCATTTTTACAGAGTTTTGCTTACTCAAAAGCTTCCATTTTGACCCGTTTCAGGCACAGAAATGACTTTAAACACACTTATTTTAGTTGACAAAGTCATAATTCACATCCAACAGTCATTTAGAGTCAAAAGATTAAATGTTGAAATTTCATCTATATTGACCATTTTGTGATCGTTCGACAGGTCCGGAGTCATCGTTTTTCATCCGAAAATTGATTTTTTGGACTGTACCAAAAATGATTCAAAATGTCAATTGGATCGTGCCTCATGTTGAATAACCACTTTTTAAACCCTCACAGTGACCAAAATTGCCATTTTTACAGAGTTTTGCTTATTCAAAAGCTTCAATTTTGACCCGTTTCAGGCACAGAAATGACTTTAAACACACTTATTTTAGTTGACAAAGTCATAATTCACATCCAACAGTCATTTAGAGTCAAAAGATTAAATGTTGAAATTTCATCTATATTGACCATTTTGGGATCGTTCGACAGGTCCGGAGTCATCGTTTCTCATCCGAAAATTGATTTTTTGGACTGTACCAAAAATGATTCAAAATGTCAATTGGATCATGCCTCATGTTGAATAACCACTTTTTAAACCCTCACAGTGACCAAAATTGCCATTTTTACAGAGTTTTGCTTACTCAAAAGCTTCAATTTTGACCCGTTTCAGGCACAGAAATGACTTTAAACACACTTATTTTAGTTGAAAAAGTCATAATTCACATCCAACAGTCATTTAGAGTCAAAAGATTAAATGTTGAAATTTCCTCATTATAGACCATTTTGGGATCGTTCGACAGGTCCGGAGTCATCGTTTTTCATCCAAAAATTGATTTTTTGGACTGTTCCAAAAATGATTCAAAATGTCAATTGGATCGTGCCTCATGTTGAATAACCACTTTTTAAACCCTCACAGTGACCAAAATTGCCATTTTTACAGAGTTTTGCTTACTCAAAAGCTTCCATTTTGACCCGTTTCAGGCACAGAAATGACTTTAAACACACTTATTTTAGTTGACAAAGTCATAATTCACATCCAACAGTCATTTAGAGTCAAAAGATTAAATGTTAAAATTTCATCATTATAGACCATTTTGGGATCGTTCGACAGGTCCGGAGTCATCATTTTTCATCCGAAAATTGATTTTTTGGACTGTACCAAAAATGATTCAAAATGTCAATTGGATCATGCCTCATGTTGAATAACCACTTTTTAAACCCTCACAGTGACCAAAATTGCCATTTTTTACAGAGTTTTGCTTACTCAAAAGCTTCAATTTTGACCCGTTTCGGGCACAGAAATGACTTTAAACACACTTATTCTAGTTGACAAAGTCATAATTCACATCCAACAGTCATTTAGAGTCAAAAGATTAAATATTAAAATGTCATCATTATAGACCATTTTGGGATCGTTCGACAGGTCCGGAGTCATCGTTTTTCATCCGAAAATTGATTTTTTGGACTGTACCAAAAATTATACAAAATGTCAATTGGATCGTGCCTCATGTTGAATAACCACTTTTTAAACCCTCACAGTGACCAAAATTGCCATTTTTACAGAGTTTTGCTTACTCAAAAGCTTCAATTTTGACCCGTTTCAGGCACAGAAATGACTTTAAACACACTTATTTTAGTTGACAAAGTCATAATTCACATCCAACAGTCATTTAGAATCAAAAGATTAAATGTTGAAATTTCATCATTATAGACCATTTTGGGATCGTTCGACAGGTCCGGAGTCATCGTTTTTCATCCAAAAATTGATTTTTTGGACTGTTCCAAAAATGATTCAAAATGTCAATTGGATCGTGCCTCATGTTGAATAACCACTTTTTACACCCTCACAGTGACCAAAATTGCCATTTTTACAGAGTTTTGCTTACTCAAAAGCTTCCATTTTGACCCGTTTCAGGCACAGAAATGACTTTAAACACACTTATTTTAGTTGACAAAGTCATAATTCACATCCAACAGTCATTTAGAGTCAAAAGATTAAATGTTAAAATTTCATCATTATAGACCATTTTGGGATCGTTCGACAGGTCCGGAGTCATCGTTTTTCATCCGAAAATTGATTTTTTGGACTGTACCAAAAATGATTCAAAATGTCAATTGGATCATGCCTCATGTTGAATAACCACTTTTAAAACCCTCACAGTGACCAAAATTGCCATTTTGACAGAGTTTTGCTTACTCAAAAGCTTAAATTTTGACCCGTTTCAGGCACAGAAATGACTTTAAACACACTTATTTTAGTTGGCAAAGCCATAATTCACATCCAACAGTAATTTAGAGTCAAAAGATTAAATGTTAAAATGTCATCATTATAGACCATTTTGGGATCGTTCGACAGGTCCGGAGTCATCGATTTCATCCGAAAATTGATTTTTTGGACTGTACCAAAAATGATTCAAAATGTCAATTGGATCGTGCCTCATGTTCAATAACCACTTTTTAAACCCTCACAGTGACCAAAATTGCCATTTTTACAGAGTTTTGCTTACTCAAAAGCTTCAATTTTGACCCGTTTCGGGCACAGAAATGACTTTAAACACACTTATTCTAGTTGACAAAGTCATAATTCACATCCAACAGTCATTTAGAGTCAAAAGATTAAATGTTAAAATTTCATCATTATAGACCATTTTGGGATCGTTCGACAGGTCCGGAGTCATCGTTTTTCATCCAAAAATTTATTTTTTGGACTGTTCCAAAAATGATTCAAAATGTCAATTGGATCGTGCCTCATGTTGAATAACCACTATTTAAACCCTCACAGTGACCAAAATTGCCATTTTTACAGAGTTTTGCTTACTCAAAAGCTTCCATTTTGACCCGTTTTAGGCACAGAAATGACTTTAAACACACTTATTTTAGTTGACAAAGTCATAATTCACATCCAACAGTCATTTAGAGTCAAAAGATTAAATGTTGAAATTTCATCTATATTGACCATTTTGGGATCGTTCGACAGGTCCGGAGTCATCGTTTCTCATCCAAAAATTGATTTTTTGGACTGTACCAAAAATGATTCAAAATGTCAATTGGATCATGCCTCATGTTGAATAACCACTTTTTAAACCCTCACAGTGACCAAAATTGCCATTTTTACAGAGTTTTGCTTACTCAAAAGCTTCAATTTTGACCCGTTTCAGGCACAGAAATGACTTTAAACACACTTATTTTAGTTGAAAAAGTCATAATTCACATCCAACAGTCATTTAGAGTCAAAAGATTAAATGTTGAAATTTCCTCATTATAGACCATTTTGGGATCGTTCGACAGGTCCGGAGTCATCGTTTTTCATCCGAAAATTGATTTTTTGGACTGTACCAAAAATTATACAAAATGTCAATTGGATCGTGCCTCATGTTGAATAACCACTTTTTAAACCCTCACAGTGACCGAAATTGCCATTTTTACAGAGTTTTGCTTACTCAAAAGCTTCAATTTTGACCCGTTTCAGGCACAGAAATGACTTTAAACACACTTATTTTAGTTGACAAAGTCATAATTCACATCCAACAGTCATTTAGAATCAAAAGATTAAATGTTGAAATTTCATCATTATAGACCATTTTGGGATCGTTCGACAGGTCCGGAGTCATCGTTTTTCATCCAAAAATTGATTTTTTGGACTGTTCCAAAAATGATTCAAAATGTCAATTGGATCGTGCCTCATGTTGAATAACCACTTTTTACACCCTCACAGTGACCAAATTTGCCATTTTTACAGAGTTTTGCTTACTCAAAAGCTTCCATTTTGACCCGTTTCAGGCACAGAAATGACTTTAAAGACACTTATTTTAGTTGACAAAGTCATAATTCACATCCAACAGTCATTTAGAGTCAAAAGATTAAATGTTAAAATTTCATCATTATAGACCATTTTGGGATCGTTCGACAGGTCCGGAGTCATCGTTTTTCATCCGAAAATTGATTTTTTGGACTGTACCAAAAATGATTCAAAATGTCAATTGGATCATGCCTCATGTTGAATAACCACTTTTAAAACCCTCACAGTGACCAAAATTGCCATTTTGACAGAGTTTTGCTTACTCAAAAGCTTAAATTTTGACCCGTTTCAGGCACAGAAATGACTTTAAACACACTTATTTTAGTTGGCAAAGCCATAATTCACATCCAACAGTAATTTAGAGTCAAAAGATTAAATGTTAAAATGTCATCATTATAGACCATTTTGGGATCGTTCGACAGGTCCGGAGTCATCGTTTTTCATCCGAAAATTGATTTTTTGGACTGTACCAAAATGATTCAAAATGTCAATTGGATCGTGCCTCATGTTGAATAACCACTGTTTAAACCCTCACAGTGACCAAAATTGCCATTTTGACAGAGTTTTGCTTACTCAAAAGCTTAAATTTTGACCCGTTTCGGGCACAGAAATGACTTTAAACACACTTATTTTAGTTGGCAAAGCCATAATTCACATCCAACAGTAATTTAGAGTCAAAAGATTAAATGTTAAAATGTCATCATTATAGACCATTTTGGGACCGTTCGACAGGTCCGGAGTCATTGTTTTTCAATCCGAAAATTGATTTTTTGGACTGTACCAAAAATGATTCAAAATGTCAATTGGATCATGCCTCATGTTGAATAACCACTTTTTAAACCCTCACAGTGACCAAAATTGCCATTTTTACAGAGTTTTGCTTACTCAAAAGCTTCAATTTTGACCCGTTTCAGGCACAGAAATGACTTTAAACACACTTATTTTAGTTGACAAAGTCATAATTCACATCCAACAGTCATTTAGAATCAAAAGATTAAATGTTGAAATTTCATCATTATAGACCATTTTGGGATCGTTCGACAGGTCCGGAGTCATCGTTTTTCATCCAAAAATTGATTTTTTGGACTGTTCCAAAAATGATTCAAAATGTCAATTGGATCGTGCCTCATGTTGAATAAACACTTTTTTAACCCTCACAGTGACCAAAATTGCCATTTTTACAGAGTTTTGCTTACTCAAAAGCTTCCATTTTGACCCGTTTCAGGCACAGAAATGACTTTAAACACACTTATTTTAGTTGACAAAGTCATAATTCACATCCAACAGTCATTTAGAGTCAAAAGATTAAATGTTAAAATTTCATCATTATAGACCATTTTGGGATCGTTCGACAGGTCCGGAGTCATCGTTTTTCATCCGAAAATTGATTTTTTGGACTGTACCAAAAATGATTCAAAATGTCAATTGGATCATGCCTCATGTTGAATAACCACTTTTAAAACCCTCACAGTGACCAAAATTGCCATTTTGACAGAGTTTTGCTTACTCAAAAGCTTAAATTTTGACCCGTTTCAGGCACAGAAATGACTTTAAACACACTTATTTTAGTTGGCAAAGCCATAATTCACATCCAACAGTAATTTAGAGTCAAAAGATTAAATGTTAAAATGTCATCATTATAGACCATTTTGGGATCGTTCGACAGGTCCGGAGTCATCGATTTCATCCGAAAATTGATTTTTTGGACTGTACCAAAAATGATTCAAAATGTCAATTGGATCGTGCCTCATGTTCAATAACCACTTTTTAAACCCTCACAGTGACCAAAATTGCCATTTTTACAGAGTTTTGCTTACTCAAAAGCTTCAATTTTGACCCGTTTCGGGCACAGAAATGACTTTAAACACACTTATTCTAGTTGACAAAGTCATAATTCACATCCAACAGTCATTTAGAGTCAAAAGATTAAATGTTAAAATTTCATCATTATAGACCATTTTGGGATCGTTCGACAGGTCCGGAGTCATCGTTTTTCATCCAAAAATTTATTTTTTGGACTGTTCCAAAAATGATTCAAAATGTCAATTGGATCGTGCCTCATGTTGAATAACCACTATTTAAACCCTCACAGTGACCAAAATTGCCATTTTTACAGAGTTTTGCTTACTCAAAAGCTTCCATTTTGACCCGTTTCAGGCACAGAAATGACTTTAAACACACTTATTTTAGTTGACAAAGTCATAATTCACATCCAACAGTCATTTAGAGTCAAAAGATTAAATGTTGAAATTTCATCTATATTGACCATTTTGGGATCGTTCGACAGGTCCGGAGTCATCGTTTCTCATCCGAAAATTGATTTTTTGGACTGTACCAAAAATGATTCAAAATGTCAATTGGATCATGCCTCATGTTGAATAACCACTTTTTAAACCCTCACAGTGACCAAAATTGCCATTTTTACAGAGTTTTGCTTACTCAAAAGCTTCAATTTTGACCCGTTTCAGGCACAGAAATGACTTTAAACACACTTATTTTAGTTGAAAAAGTCATAATTCACATCCAACAGTCATTTAGAGTCAAAAGATTAAATGTTGAAATTTCCTCATTATAGACCATTTTGGGATCGTTCGACAGGTCCGGAGTCATCGTTTTTCATCCAAAAATTGATTTTTTGGACTGTTCCAAAAATGATTCAAAATGTCAATTGGATCGTGCCTCATGTTGAATAACCACTTTTTAAACCCTCACAGTGACCAAAATTGCCATTTTTACAGAGTTTTGCTTACTCAAAAGCTTCCATTTTGACCCGTTTCAGGCACAGAAATGACTTTAAACACACTTATTTTAGTTGACAAAGTCATAATTCACATCCAACAGTCATTTAGAGTCAAAAGATTAAATGTTAAAATTTCATCATTATAGACCATTTTGGGATCGTTCGACAGGTCCGGATCATCATTTTTCATCCGAAAATTGATTTTTTGGACTGTACCAAAAATGATTCAAAATGTCAATTGGATCATGCCTCATGTTGAATAACCACTTTTTAAACCCTCACAGTGACCAAAATTGCCATTTTGACAGAGTTTTGCTTACTCAAAAGCTTAAATTTTGACCCGTTTCAGGCACAGAAATGACTTTAAACACACTTATTTTAGTTGGCAAAGCCATAATTCACATCCAACAGTAATTTAGAGTCAAAAGATTAAATGTTAAAATGTCATCATTATAGACCATTTTGGGATCGTTCGACAGGTCCGGAGTCATCGTTTTTCATCCAAAAATTTATTTTTTGGACTGTTCCAAAAATGATTCAAAATGTCAATTGGATCGTGCCTCATGTTGAATAACCACTATTTAAACCCTCACAGTGACCAAAATTGCCATTTTTACAGAGTTTTGCTTACTCAAAAGCTTCCATTTTGACCCGTTTCAGGCACAGAAATGACTTTAAACACACTTATTTTAGTTGACAAAGTCATAATTCACATCCAACAGTCATTTAGAGTCAAAAGATTAAATGTTGAAATTTCATCTATATTGACCATTTTGTGATCGTTCGACAGGTCCGGAGTCATCGTTTTTCATCCGAAAATTGATTTTTTGGACTGTACCAAAAATGATTCAAAATGTCAATTAGATCGTGCCTCATGTTGAATAACCACTTTTTAAACCCTCACAGTGACCAAAATTGCCATTTTTACAGAGTTTTGCTTATTCAAAAGCTTCAATTTTGACCCGTTTCAGGCACAGAAATGACTTTAAACACACTTATTTTAGTTGACAAAGTCATAATTCACATCCAACAGTCATTTAGAGTCAAAAGATTAAATGTTGAAATTTCATCTATATTGACCATTTTGGGATCGTTCGACAGGTCCGGAGTCATCGTTTCTCATCCGAAAATTGATTTTTTGGACTGTACCAAAAATGATTCAAAATGTCAATTGGATCATGCCTCATGTTGAATAACCACTTTTTAAACCCTCACAGTGACCAAAATTGCCATTTTTACAGAGTTTTGCTTACTCAAAAGCTTCAATTTTGACCCGTTTCAGGCACAGAAATGACTTTAAACACACTTATTTTAGTTGAAAAAGTCATAATTCACATCCAACAGTCATTTAGAGTCAAAAGATTAAATTTTGAAATTTCCTCATTATAGACCATTTTGGGATCGTTCGACAGGTACGGAGTCATTTTTTTTCATCCAAAAATTGATTTTTTGGACTGTTCCAAAAATGATTCAAAATGTCAATTGGATCGTGCCTCATGTTGAATAACCACTTTTTAAACCCTCACAGTGACCAAAATTGCCATTTTTACAGAGTTTTGCTTACTCAAAAGCTTCCATTTTGACCCGTTTCAGGCACAGAAATGACTTTAAACACACTTATTTTAGTTGACAAAGTCATAATTCACATCCAACAGTCATTTAGAGTCAAAAGATTAAATGTTAAAATTTCATCATTATAGACCATTTTGGGATCGTTCGACAGGTCCGGAGTCATCATTTTTCATCCGAAAATTGATTTTTTGGACTGTACCAAAAATGATTCAAAATGTCAATTGGATCATGCCTCATGTTGAATAACCACTTTTTAAACCCTCACAGTGACCAAAATTGCCATTTTGACAGAGTTTTGCGTACTCAAAAGCTTAAATTTTGACCCGTTTCAGGCACAGAAATGACTTTAAACACACTTATTTTAGTTGGCAAAGCCATAATTCACATCCAACAGTAATTTAGAGTCAAAAGATTAAATGTTAAAATGTCATCATTATAGACCATTTTGGGATCGTTCGACAGGTCCGGAGTCATCGTTTTTCATCCGAAAATTGATTTTTTAGACTGTACCAAAAATGATTCAAAATGTCAATTGGATCGTGCCTCATGTTGAATAACCACTTTTTAAACCCTCACAGTGACCAAAATTGCCATTTTTACAGAGTTTTGCTTCCTCAAAAGCTTCAATTTTGACCCGTTTCGGGCACAGAAATGACTTTAAACACACTTATTCTAGGTGACAAAGTCATAATTCACATCCAACAGTCATTTAGAGTCAAAAGATTAAATGTTAAAATTTCATCATTATAGACCATTTTGGGATCGTTCGACAGGTCCGGAGTCATCGTTTTTCATCCAAAAATTTATTTTTTGGACTGTTCCAAAAATGATTCAAAATGTCAATTGGATCGTGCCTCATGTTGAATAACCACTATTTAAACCCTCACAGTGACCAAAATTGCCATTTTTACAGAGTTTTGCTTACTCAAAAGCTTCCATTTTGACCCGTTTCAGGCACAGAAATGACTTTAAACACACTTATTTTAGTTGACAAAGTCATAATTCACATCCAACAGTCATTTAGAGTCAAAAGATTAAATGTTGAAATTTCATCTATATTGACCATTTTGTGATCGTTCGACAGGTCCGGAGTCATCGTTTTTCATCCGAAAATTGATTTTTTGGACTGTACCAAAAATGATTCAAAATGTCAATTGGATCGTGCCTCATGTTGAATAACCACTTTTTAAACCCTCACAGTGACCAAAATTGCCATTTTTACAGAGTTTTGCTTATTCAAAAGCTTCAATTTTGACCCGTTTCAGGCACAGAAATGACTTTAAACACACTTATTTTAGTTGACAAAGTCATAATTCACATCCAACAGTCATTTAGAGTCAAAAGATTAAATGTTGAAATTTCATCTATATTGACCATTTTGTGATCGTTCGACAGGTCCGGAGTCATCGTTTCTCATCCGAAAATTGATTTTTTGGACTGTACCAAAAATGATTCAAAATGTCAATTGGATCATGCCTCATGTTGAATAACCACTTTTTAAACCCTCACAGTGACCAAAATTGCCATTTTTACAGAGTTTTGCTTACTCAAAAGCTTCAATTTTGACCCGTTTCAGGCACAGAAATGACTTTAAACACACTTATTTTAGTTGAAAAAGTCATAATTCACATCCAACAGTCATTTAGAGTCAAAAGATTAAATATTAAAATGTCATCATTATAGACCATTTTGGGATCGTTCGACAGGTCCGGAGTCATCGTTTTTCATCCGAAAATTGATTTTTTGGACTGTACCAAACATTATACAAAATGTCAATTGGATCGTGCCTCATGTTGAATAACCACTTTTTAAACCCTCACAGTGACCAAAATTGCCATTTTTACAGAGTTTTGCTTACTCAAAAGCTTCCATTTTGACCCGTTTCAGGCACAGAAATGACTTTAAACACACTTATTTTAGTTGACAAAGTCATAATTCACATCCAACAGTCATTTAGAGTCAAAAGATTAAATGTTAAAATTTCATCATTATAGACCATTTTGGGATCGTTCGACAGGTCCGGAGTCATCGTTTTTCATCCGAAAATTGATTTTTTGGACTGTACCAAAAATGATTCAAAATGTCAATTGGATCATGCCTCATGTTGAATAACCACTTTTAAAACCCTCACAGTGACCAAAATTGCCATTTTGACAGAGTTTTGCTTACTCAAAAGCTTAAATTTTGACCCGTTTCAGGCACAGAAATGACTTTAAACACACTTATTTTAGTTGGCAAAGCCATAATTCACATCCAACAGTAATTTAGAGTCAAAAGATTAAATGTTAAAATGTCATCATTATAGACCATTTTGGGATCGTTCGACAGGTCCGGAGTCATTGTTTTTCAATCCGAAAATTGATTTTTTGGACTGTACCAAAAATGATTCAAAATGTCAATTGGATCATGCCTCATGTTGAATAACCACTTTTTAAACCCTCACAGTGACCAAAATTGCCATTTTTACAGAGTTTTGCTTACTCAAAAGCTTCAATTTTGACCCGTTTCAGGCACAGAAATGACTTTAAACACACTTATTTTAGTTGACAAAGTCATAATTCGCATCCAACAGTCATTTAGAATCAAAAGATTCAATGTTGAAATTTCATCATTATAGACCATTTTGGGATCGTTCGACAGGTCCGGAGTCATCGTTTTTCATTCAAAAATTGATTTTTTGGACTGTTCCAAAAATGATTCAAAATGTCAATTGGATCGTGCCTCATGTTGAATAAACACTTTTTTAACCCTCACAGTGACCAAAATTGCCATTTTTACAGAGTTTTGCTTACTCAAAAGCTTCCATTTTGACCCGTTTCAGGCACAGAAATGACTTTAAACACACTTATTTTAGTTGACAAAGTCATAATTCACATCCAACAGTCATTTAGAGTCAAAAGATTAAATGTTAAAATTTCATCATTATAGACCATTTTGGGATCGTTCGACAGGTCCGGAGTCATCGTTTTTCATCCGAAAATTGATTTTTTGGACTGTACCAAAAATGATTCAAAATGTCAATTGGATCATGCCTCATGTTGAATAACCACTTTTAAAACCCTCACAGTGACCAAAATTGCCATTTTGACAGAGTTTTGCTTACTCAAAAGCTTAAATTTTGACCCGTTTCAGGAACAGAAATGACTTTAAACACACTTATTTTAGTTGGCAAAGCCATAATTCACATCCAACAGTAATTTAGAGTCAAAAGATTAAATGTTAAAATGTCATCATTATAGACCATTTTGGGATCGTTCGACAGGTCCGGAGTCATCGTTTTTCATCCGAAAATTGATTTTTTGGACTGTACCAAAAATGATTCAAAATGTCAATTGGATCGTGCCTCATGTTCAATAACCACTTTTTAAACCCTCACAGTGACCAAAATTGCCATTTTTACAGAGTTTTGCTTACTCAAAAGCTTCCATTTTGACCCGTTTCGGGCACAGAAATGACTTTAAACACACTTATTCTAGTTGACAAAGTCATAATTCACATCCAACAGTCATTTAGAGTCAAAAGATTAAATGTTAAAATTTCATCATTATAGACCATTTTGGGATCGTTCGACAGGTCCGGAGTCATCGTTTTTCATCCAAAAATTTATTTTTTGGACTGTTCCAAAAATGATTCAAAATGTCAATTGGATCGTGCCTCATGTTGAATAACCACTATTTAAACCCTCACAGTGACCAAAATTGCCATTTTTACAGAGTTTTGCTTACTCAAAAGCTTCCATTTTGACCCGTTTCAGGCACAGAAATGACTTTAAACACACTTATTTTAGTTGACAAAGTCATAATTCACACCCAACAGTCATTTAGAGTCAAAAGATTAAATGTTGAAATTTCATCTATATTGACCATTTTGGGATCGTTCGACAGGTCCGGAGTCATCGTTTCTCATCCGAAAATTGATTTTTTGGACTGTACCAAAAATGATTCAAAATGTCAATTGGATCATGCCTCATGTTGAATAACCACTTTTTAAACCCTCACAGTGACCAAAATTGCCATTTTTACAGAGTTTTGCTTACTCAAAAGCTTCAATTTTGACCCGTTTCAGGCACAGAAATGACTTTAAACACACTTATTTTAGTTGAAAAAGTCATAATTCACATCCAACAGTCATTTAGAGTCAAAAGATTAAATGTTGAAATTTCCTCATTATAGACCATTTTGGGATCGTTCGACAGGTCCGGAGTCATCGTTTTTCATCCAAAAATTGATTTTTTGGACTGTTCCAAAAATGATTCAAAATGCCAATTGGATCGTGCCTCATGTTGAATAACCACTTTTTAAACCCTCACAGTGACCAAAATTGCCATTTTTACAGAGTTTTGCTTACTCAAAAGCTTCCATTTTGACCCGTTTCAGGCACAGAAATGACTTTAAACACACTTATTTTAGTTGACAAAGTCATAATTCACATCCAACAGTCATTTAGAGGCAAAAGATTAAATGTTAAAATTTCATCATTATAGACCATTTTGGGATCGTTCGACAGGTCCGGAGTCATCATTTTTCATCCGAAAATTGATTTTTTGGACTGTACCAAAAATGATTCAAAATGTCAATTGGATCATGCCTCATGTTGAATAACCACTTTTTAAACCCTCACAGTGACCAAAATTGCCATTTTGACAGAGTTTTGTTTACTCAAAAGCTTAAATTTTGACCCGTTTCAGGCACAGAAATGACTTTAAACACACTTATTTTAGTTGGCAAAGCCATAATTCACATCCAACAGTAATTTAGAGTCAAAAGATTAAATGTTAAAATGTCATCATTATAGACCATTTTGGGATCGTTCGACAGGTCCGGAGTCATCGTTTTTCATCCGAAAATTGATTTTTTGGACTGTACCAAAAATGATTCAAAATGTCAATTGGATCGTGCCTCATGTTGAATAACCACTTTTTAAACCCTCACAGTGACCAAAATTGCCATTTTTACAGAGTTTTGCTTACTCAAAAGCTTCAATTTTGACCCGTTTCGGGCACAGAAATGACTTTAAACACACTTATTCTAGTTGACAAAGTCATAATTCACATCCAACAGTCATTTAGAGTCAAAAGATTAAATGTTAAAATTTCATCATTATAGACCATTTTGGGATCGTTCGACAGGTCCGGAGTCATCGTTTTTCATCCAAAAATTTATTTTTTGGACTGTTCCAAAAATGATTCAAAATGTCAATTGGATCGTGCCTCATGTTGAATAACCACTATTTAAACCCTCACAGTGACCAAAATTGCCATTTTTACAGAGTTTTGCTTACTCAAAAGCTTCCATTTTGACCCGTTTCAGGCACAGAAATGACTTTAAACACACTTATTTTAGTTGACAAAGTCATAATTCACATCCAACAGTCATTTAGAGTCAAAAGATTAAATGTTGAAATTTCATCTATATTGACCATTTTGTGATCGTTCGACAGGTCCGGAGTCATCGTTTTTCATCCGAAAATTGATTTTTTGGACTGTACCAAAAATGATTCAAAATGTCAATTGGATCGTGCCTCATGTTGAATAACCACTTTTTAAACCCTCACAGTGACCAAAATTGCCATTTTTACAGAGTTTTGCTTATTCAAAAGCTTCAATTTTGACCCGTTTCAGGCACAGAAATGACTTTAAACACACTTATTTTAGTTGACAAAGTCATAATTCACATCCAACAGTCATTTAGAGTCAAAAGATTAAATGTTGAAATTTCATCTATATTGACCATTTTGGGATCGTTCGACAGGTCCGGAGTCATCGTTTCTCATCCGAAAATTGATTTTTTGGACTGTACCAAAAATGATTCAAAAGTTCAATTGGATCATGCCTCATGTTGAATAACCACTTTTTAAACCCTCACAGTGACCAAAATTGCCATTTTTACAGAGTTTTGCTTACTCAAAAGCTTCAATTTTGACCCGTTTCAGGCACAGAAATGACTTTAAACACACTTATTTTAGTTGACAAAGTCATAATTCACATCCAACAGTCATTTAGAGTCAAAAGATTAAATGTTGAAATTTCCTCATTATAGACCATTTTGGGATCGTTCGACAGGTACGGAGTCATTTTTTTTCATCCAAAAATTGATTTTTTGGACTGTTCCAAAAATGATTCAAAATGTCAATTGGATCGTGCCTCATGTTGAATAACCACTTTTTAAACCCTCACAGTGACCAAAATTGCCATTTTTACAGAGTTTTGCTTACTCAAAAGCTTCCATTTTGACCCGTTTCAGGCACAGAAATGACTTTAAACACACTTATTTTAGTTGACAAAGTCATAATTCACATCCAACAGTCATTTAGAGTCAAAAGATTAAATGTTAAAATTTCATCATTATAGACCATTTTGGGATCGTTCGACAGGTCCGGAGTCATCATTTTTCATCCGAAAATTGATTTTTTGGACTGTACCAAAAATGATTCAAAATGTCAATTGGATCATGCCTCATGTTGAATAACCACTTTTTAAACCCTCACAGTGACCAAAATTGCCATTTTGACAGAGTTTTGCGTACTCAAAAGCTTAAATTTTGACCCGTTTCAGGCACAGAAATGACTTTAAACACACTTATTTTAGTTGGCAAAGCCATAATTCACATCCAACAGTAATTTAGAGTCAAAAGATTAAATGTTAAAATGTCATCATTATAGACCATTTTGGGATCGTTCGACAGGTCCGGAGTCATCGTTTTTCATCCGAAAATTGATTTTTTAGACTGTACCAAAAATGATTCAAAATGTCAATTGGATCGTGCCTCATGTTGAATAACCACTTTTTAAACCCTCACAGTGACCAAAATTGCCATTTTTACAGAGTTTTGCTTCCTCAAAAGCTTCAATTTTGACCCGTTTCGGGCACAGAAATGACTTTAAACACACTTATTCTAGGTGACAAAGTCATAATTCACATCCAACAGTCATTTAGAGTCAAAAGATTAAATGTTAAAATTTCATCATTATAGACCATTTTGGGATCGTTCGACAGGTCCGGAGTCATCGTTTTTCATCCAAAAATTTATTTTTTGGACTGTTCCAAAAATGATTCAAAATGTCAATTGGATCGTGCCTCATGTTGAATAACCACTATTTAAACCCTCACAGTGACCAAAATTGCCATTTTTACAGAGTTTTGCTTACTCAAAAGCTTCCATTTTGACCCGTTTCAGGCACAGAAATGACTTTAAACACACTTATTTTAGTTGACAAAGTCATAATTCACATCCAACAGTCATTTAGAGTCAAAAGATTAAATGTTGAAATTTCATCTATATTGACCATTTTGTGATCGTTCGACAGGTCCGGAGTCATCGTTTTTCATCCGAAAATTGATTTTTTGGACTGTACCAAAAATGATTCAAAATGTCAATTGGATCGTGCCTCATGTTGAATAACCACTTTTTAAACCCTCACAGTGACCAAAATTGCCATTTTTACAGAGTTTTGCTTATTCAAAAGCTTCAATTTTGACCCGTTTCAGGCACAGAAATGACTTTAAACACACTTATTTTAGTTGACAAAGTCATAATTCACATCCAACAGTCATTTAGAGTCAAAAGATTAAATGTTGAAATTTCATCTATATTGACCATTTTGTGATCGTTCGACAGGTCCGGAGTCATCGTTTCTCATCCGAAAATTGATTTTTTGGACTGTACCAAAAATGATTCAAAATGTCAATTGGATCATGCCTCATGTTGAATAACCACTTTTTAAACCCTCACAGTGACCAAAATTGCCATTTTTACAGAGTTTTGCTTACTCAAAAGCTTCAATTTTGACCCGTTTCAGGCACAGAAATGACTTTAAACACACTTATTTTAGTTGAAAAAGTCATAATTCACATCCAACAGTCATTTAGAGTCAAAAGATTAAATGTTGAAATTTCATCTATATTGACCATTTTGGGATCGTTCGACAGGTCCGGAGTCATCGTTTTTCATCCAAAAATTGATTTTTTGGACTGTTCCAAAAATGATTCAAAATGTCAATTGGATCGTGCCTCATGTTGAATAACCACTTTTTAAACCCTCACAGTGACCAAAATTGCCATTTTTACAGAGTTTTGCTTACTCAAAAGCTTCCATTTTGACCCGTTTCAGGCACAGAAATGACTTTAAACACACTTATTTTAGTTGACAAAGTCATAATTCACATCCAACAGTCATTTAGAGTCAAAAGATTAAATGTTAAAATTTCATCATTATAGACCATTTTGGGATCGTTCGACAGGTCCGGAGTCATCATTTTTCATCCGAAAATTGATTTTTTGGACTGTACCAAAAATGATTCAAAATGTCAATTGGATCATGCCTCATGTTGAATAACCACTTTTTAAACCCTCACAGTGACCAAAATTGCCATTTTTTACAGAGTTTTGCTTACTCAAAAGCTTCAATTTTGACCCGTTTCGGGCACAGAAATGACTTTAAACACACTTATTCTAGTTGACAAAGTCATAATTCACATCCAACAGTCATTTAGAGTCAAAAGATTAAATATTAAAATGTCATCATTATAGACCATTTTGGGATCGTTCGACAGGTCCGGAGTCATCGTTTTTCATCCGAAAATTGATTTTTTGGACTGTACCAAACATTATACAAAATGTCAATTGGATCGTGCCTCATGTTGAATAACCACTTTTTAAACCCTCACAGTGACCAAAATTGCCATTTTTACAGAGTTTTGCTTACTCAAAAGCTTCCATTTTGACCCGTTTCAGGCACAGAAATGACTTTAAACACACTTATTTTAGTTGACAAAGTCATAATTCACATCCAACAGTCATTTAGAGTCAAAAGATTAAATGTTAAAATTTCATCATTATAGACCATTTTGGGATCGTTCGACAGGTCCGGAGTCATCGTTTTTCATCCGAAAATTGATTTTTTGGACTGTACCAAAAATGATTCAAAATGTCAATTGGATCATGCCTCATGTTGAATAACCACTTTTAAAACCCTCACAGTGACCAAAATTGCCATTTTGACAGAGTTTTGCTTACTCAAAAGCTTAAATTTTGACCCGTTTCAGGCACAGAAATGACTTTAAACACACTTATTTTAGTTGGCAAAGCCATAATTCACATCCAACAGTAATTTAGAGTCAAAAGATTAAATGTTAAAATGTCATCATTATAGACCATTTTGGGATCGTTCGACAGGTCCGGAGTCATCGTTTTTCATCCGAAAATTGATTTTTTGGACTGTACCAAAATGATTCAAAATGTCAATTGGATCGTGCCTCATGTTGAATAACCACTGTTTAAACCCTCACAGTGACCAAAATTGCCATTTTGACAGAGTTTTGCTTACTCAAAAGCTTAAATTTTGACCCGTTTCAGGCACAGAAATGACTTTAAACACACTTATTTTAGTTGGCAAAGCCATAATTCACATCCAACAGTAATTTAGAGTCAAAAGATTAAATGTTAAAATGTCATCATTATAGACCATTTTGGGATCGTTCGACAGGTCCGGAGTCATTGTTTTTCAATCCGAAAATTGATTTTTTGGACTGTACCAAAAATGATTCAAAATGTCAATTGGATCATGCCTCATGTTGAATAACCACTTTTTAAACCCTCACAGTGACCAAAATTGCCATTTTTACAGAGTTTTGCTTACTCAAAAGCTTCAATTTTGACCCGTTTCAGGCACAGAAATGACTTTAAACACACTTATTTTAGTTGACAAAGTCATAATTCGCATCCAACAGTCATTTAGAATCAAAAGATTCAATGTTGAAATTTCATCATTATAGACCATTTTGGGATCGTTCGACAGGTCCGGAGTCATCGTTTTTCATTCAAAAATTGATTTTTTGGACTGTTCCAAAAATGATTCAAAATGTCAATTGGATCGTGCCTCATGTTGAATAAACACTTTTTTAACCCTCACAGTGACCAAAATTGCCATTTTTACAGAGTTTTGCTTACTCAAAAGCTTCCATTTTGACCCGTTTCAGGCACAGAAATGACTTTAAACACACTTATTTTAGTTGACAAAGTCATAATTCACATCCAACAGTCATTTAGAGTCAAAAGATTAAATGTTAAAATTTCATCATTATAGACCATTTTGGGATCGTTCGACAGGTCCGGAGTCATCGTTTTTCATCCGAAAATTGATTTTTTGGACTGTACCAAAAATGATTCAAAATGTCAATTGGATCATGCCTCATGTTGAATAACCACTTTTAAAACCCTCACAGTGACCAAAATTGCCATTTTGACAGAGTTTTGCTTACTCAAAAGCTTAAATTTTGACCCGTTTCAGGAACAGAAATGACTTTAAACACACTTATTTTAGTTGGCAAAGCCATAATTCACATCCAACAGTAATTTAGAGTCAAAAGATTAAATGTTAAAATGTCATCATTATAGACCATTTTGGGATCGTTCGACAGGTCCGGAGTCATCGTTTTTCATCCGAAAATTGATTTTTTGGACTGTACCAAAAATGATTCAAAATGTCAATTGGATCGTGCCTCATGTTCAATAACCACTTTTTAAACCCTCACAGTGACCAAAATTGCCATTTTTACAGAGTTTTGCTTACTCAAAAGCTTCCATTTTGACCCGTTTCGGGCACAGAAATGACTTTAAACACACTTATTCTAGTTGACAAAGTCATAATTCACATCCAACAGTCATTTAGAGTCAAAAGATTAAATGTTAAAATTTCATCATTATAGACCATTTTGGGATCGTTCGACAGGTCCGGAGTCATCGTTTTTCATCCAAAAATTTATTTTTTGGACTGTTCCAAAAATGATTCAAAATGTCAATTGGATCGTGCCTCATGTTGAATAACCACTATTTAAACCCTCACAGTGACCAAAATTGCCATTTTTACAGAGTTTTGCTTACTCAAAAGCTTCCATTTTGACCCGTTTCAGGCACAGAAATGACTTTAAACACACTTATTTTAGTTGACAAAGTCATAATTCACATCCAACAGTCATTTAGAGTCAAAAGATTAAATGTTGAAATTTCATCTATATTGACCATTTTGGGATCGTTCGACAGGTCCGGAGTCATCGTTTCTCATCCGAAAATTGATTTTTTGGACTGTACCAAAAATGATTCAAAATGTCAATTGGATCATGCCTCATGTTGAATAACCACTTTTTAAACCCTCACAGTGACCAAAATTGCCATTTTTACAGAGTTTTGCTTACTCAAAAGCTTCAATTTTGACCCGTTTCAGGCACAGAAATGACTTTAAACACACTTATTTTAGTTGAAAAAGTCATAATTCACATCCAACAGTCATTTAGGGTCAAAAGATTAAATGTTGAAATTTCCTCATTATAGACCATTTTGGGATCGTTCGACAGGTCCGGAGTCATCGTTTTTCATCCAAAAATTGATTTTTTGGACTGTTCCAAAAATGATTCAAAATGCCAATTGGATCGTGCCTCATGTTGAATAACCACTTTTTAAACCCTCACAGTGACCAAAATTGCCATTTTTACAGAGTTTTGCTTACTCAAAAGCTTCCATTTTGACCCGTTTCAGGCACAGAAATGACTTTAAACACACTTATTTTAGTTGACAAAGTCATAATTCACATCCAACAGTCATTTAGAGGCAAAAGATTAAATGTTAAAATTTCATCATTATAGACCATTTTGGGATCGTTCGACAGGTCCGGAGTCATCATTTTTCATCCGAAAATTGATTTTTTGGACTGTACCAAAAATGATTCAAAATGTCAATTGGATCATGCCTCATGTTGAATAACCACTTTTTAAACCCTCACAGTGACCAAAATTGCCATTTTGACAGAGTTTTGTTTACTCAAAAGCTTAAATTTTGACCCGTTTCAGGCACAGAAATGACTTTAAACACACTTATTTTAGTTGGCAAAGCCATAATTCACATCCAACAGTAATTTAGAGTCAAAAGATTAAATGTTAAAATGTCATCATTATAGACCATTTTGGGATCGTTCGACAGGTCCGGAGTCATCGTTTTTCATCCGAAAATTGATTTTTTGGAATGTACCAAAAATGATTCAAAATGTCAATTGGATCGTGCCTCATGTTGAATAACCACTTTTTAAACCCTCACAGTGACCAAAATTGCCATTTTTACAGAGTTTTGCTTACTCAAAAGCTTCAATTTTGACCCGTTTCGGGCACAGAAATGACTTTAAACACACTTATTCTAGTTGACAAAGTCATAATTCACATCCAACAGTCATTTAGAGTCAAAAGATTAAATGTTAAAATTTCATCATTATAGACCATTTTGGGATCGTTCGACAGGTCCGGAGTCATCGTTTTTCATCCAAAAATTTATTTTTTGGACTGTTCCAAAAATGATTCAAAATGTCAATTGGATCGTGCCTCATGTTGAATAACCACTATTTAAACCCTCACAGTGACCAAAATTGCCATTTTTACAGAGTTTTGCTTATTCAAAAGCTTCCATTTTGACCCGTTTCAGGCACAGAAATGACTTTAAACACACTTATTTTAGTTGACAAAGTCATAATTCACATCCAACAGTCATTTAGAGTCAAAAGATTAAATGTTGAAATTTCATCTATATTGACCATTTTGTGATCGTTCGACAGGTCCGGAGTCATCGTTTTTCATCCGAAAATTGATTTTTTGGACTGTACCAAAAATGATTCAAAATGTCAATTGGATCGTGCCTCATGTTGAATAACCACTTTTTAAACCCTCACAGTGACCAAAATTGCCATTTTTACAGAGTTTTGCTTATTCAAAAGCTTCAATTTTGACCCGTTTCAGGCACAGAAATGACTTTAAACACACTTATTTTAGTTGACAAAGTCATAATTCACATCCAACAGTCATTTAGAGTCAAAAGATTAAATGTTGAAATTTCATCTATATTGACCATTTTGGGATCGTTCGACAGGTCCGGAGTCATCGTTTCTCATCCGAAAATTGATTTTTTGGACTGTACCAAAAATGATTCAAAATGTCAATTGGATCATGCCTCATGTTGAATAACCACTTTTTAAACCCTCACAGTGACCAAAATTGCCATTTTTACAGAGTTTTGCTTACTCAAAAGCTTCAATTTTGACCCGTTTCAGGCACAGAAATGACTTTAAACACACTTATTTTAGTTGACAAAGTCATAATTCACATCCAACAGTCATTTAGAGTCAAAAGATTAAATGTTAAAATTTCATCATTATAGACCATTTTGGGATCGTTCGACAGGTCCGGAGTCATCGTTTTTCATCCAAAAATTTATTTTTTGGACTGTTCCAAAAATTATTCAAAATGTCAATTGGATCGTGCCTCATGTTGAATAACCACTATTTAAACCCTCACAGTGACCAAAATTGCCATTTTTACAGAGTTTTGCTTACTCAAAAGCTTCCATTTTGACCCGTTTCAGGCACAGAAATGACTTTAAACACACTTATTTTAGTTGACAAAGTCATAATTCACATCCAACAGTCATTTAGAGTCAAAAGATTAAATGTTGAAATTTCATCTATATTGACCATTTTGTGATCGTTCGACAGGTCCGGAGTCATCGTTTTTCATCCGAAAATTGATTTTTTGGACTGTACCAAAAATGATTCAAAATGTCAATTGGATCGTGCCTCATGTTGAATAACCACTTTTTAAACCCTCACAGTGACCAAAATTGCCATTTTTACAGAGTTTTGCTTATTCAAAAGCTTCAATTTTGACCCGTTTCAGGCACAGAAATGACTTTAAACACACTTATTTTAGTTGACAAAGTCATAATTCACATCCAACAGTCATTTAGAGTCAAAAGATTAAATGTTGAAATTTCATCTATATTGACCATTTTGGGATCGTTCGACAGGTCCGGAGTCATCGTTTCTCATCCAAAAATTGATTTTTTGGACTGTACCAAAAATGATTCAAAATGTCAATTGGATCATGCCTCATGTTGAATAACCACTTTTTAAACCCTCACAGTGACCAAAATTGCCATTTTTACAGAGTTTTGCTTACTCAAAAGCTTCCATTTTGACCCGTTTCAGGCACAGAAATGACTTTAAACACACTTATTTTAGTTGACAAAGTCATAATTCACATCCAACAGTCATTTAGAGGCAAAAGATTAAATGTTAAAATTTCATCATTATAGACCATTTTGGGATCGTTCGACAGGTCCGGAGTCATCATTTTTCATCCGAAAATTGATTTTTTGGACTGTACCAAAAATGATTCAAAATGTCAATTGGATCATGCCTCATGTTGAATAACCACTTTTTAAACCCTCACAGTGACCAAAATTGCCATTTTGACAGAGTTTTGTTTACTCAAAAGCTTAAATTTTGACCCGTTTCAGGCACAGAAATGACTTTAAACACACTTATTTTAGTTGGCAAAGCCATAATTCACATCCAACAGTAATTTAGAGTCAAAAGATTAAATGTTAAAATGTCATCATTATAGACCATTTTGGGATCGTTCGACAGGTCCGGAGTCATCGTTTTTCATCCGAAAATTGATTTTTTGGACTGTACCAAAAATGATTCAAAATGTCAATTGGATCGTGCCTCATGTTGAATAACCACTTTTTAAACCCTCACAGTGACCAAAATTGCCATTTTTACAGAGTTTTGCTTACTCAAAAGCTTCAATTTTGACCCGTTTCGGGCACAGAAATGACTTTAAACACACTTATTCTAGTTGACAAAGTCATAATTCACATCCAACAGTCATTTAGAGTCAAAAGATTAAATGTTAAAATTTCATCATTATAGACCATTTTGGGATCGTTCGACAGGTCCGGAGTCATCGTTTTTCATCCAAAAATTTATTTTTTGGACTGTTCCAAAAATGATTCAAAATGTCAATTGGATCGTGCCTCATGTTGAATAACCACTTTTTAAACCCTCACAGTGACCAAAATTGCCATTTTTACAGAGTTTTGCTTACTCAAAAGCTTCAATTTTGACCCGTTTCGGGCACAGAAATGACTTTAAACACACTTATTCTAGTTGACAAAGTCATAATTCACATCCAACAGTCATTTAGAGTCAAAAGATTAAATGTTAAAATTTCATCATTATAGACCATTTTGGGATCGTTCGACAGGTCCGGAGTCATCGTTTTTCATCCAAAAATTTATTTTTTGGACTGTTCCAAAAATGATTCAAAATGTCAATTGGATCGTGCCTCATGTTGAATAACCACTATTTAAACCCTCACAGTGACCAAAATTGCCATTTTTACAGAGTTTTGCTTATTCAAAAGCTTCCATTTTGACCCGTTTCAGGCACAGAAATGACTTTAAACACACTTATTTTAGTTGACAAAGTCATAATTCACATCCAACAGTCATTTAGAGTCAAAAGATTAAATGTTGAAATTTCATCTATATTGACCATTTTGTGATCGTTCGACAGGTCCGGAGTCATCGTTTTTCATCCGAAAATTGATTTTTTGGACTGTACCAAAAATGATTCAAAATGTCAATTGGATCGTGCCTCATGTTGAATAACCACTTTTTAAACCCTCACAGTGACCAAAATTGCCATTTTTACAGAGTTTTGCTTATTCAAAAGCTTCAATTTTGACCCGTTTCAGGCACAGAAATGACTTTAAACACACTTATTTTAGTTGACAAAGTCATAATTCACATCCAACAGTCATTTAGAGTCAAAAGATTAAATGTTGAAATTTCATCTATATTGACCATTTTGGGATCGTTCGACAGGTCCGGAGTCATCGTTTCTCATCCGAAAATTGATTTTTTGGACTGTACCAAAAATGATTCAAAATGTCAATTGGATCATGCCTCATGTTGAATAACCACTTTTTAAACCCTCACAGTGACCAAAATTGCCATTTTTACAGAGTTTTGCTTACTCAAAAGCTTCAATTTTGACCCGTTTCAGGCACAGAAATGACTTTAAACACACTTATTTTAGTTGACAAAGTCATAATTCACATCCAACAGTCATTTAGAGTCAAAAGATTAAATGTTAAAATTTCATCATTATAGACCATTTTGGGATCGTTCGACAGGTCCGGAGTCATCGTTTTTCATCCAAAAATTTATTTTTTGGACTGTTCCAAAAATTATTCAAAATGTCAATTGGATCGTGCCTCATGTTGAATAACCACTATTTAAACCCTCACAGTGACCAAAATTGCCATTTTTACAGAGTTTTGCTTACTCAAAAGCTTCCATTTTGACCCGTTTCAGGCACAGAAATGACTTTAAACACACTTATTTTAGTTGACAAAGTCATAATTCACATCCAACAGTCATTTAGAGTCAAAAGATTAAATGTTGAAATTTCATCTATATTGACCATTTTGTGATCGTTCGACAGGTCCGGAGTCATCGTTTTTCATCCGAAAATTGATTTTTTGGACTGTACCAAAAATGATTCAAAATGTCAATTGGATCGTGCCTCATGTTGAATAACCACTTTTTAAACCCTCACAGTGACCAAAATTGCCATTTTTACAGAGTTTTGCTTATTCAAAAGCTTCAATTTTGACCCGTTTCAGGCACAGAAATGACTTTAAACACACTTATTTTAGTTGACAAAGTCATAATTCACATCCAACAGTCATTTAGAGTCAAAAGATTAAATGTTGAAATTTCATCTATATTGACCATTTTGGGATCGTTCGACAGGTCCGGAGTCATCGTTTCTCATCCAAAAATTGATTTTTTGGACTGTACCAAAAATGATTCAAAATGTCAATTGGATCATGCCTCATGTTGAATAACCACTTTTTAAACCCTCACAGTGACCAAAATTGCCATTTTTACAGAGTTTTGCTTACTCAAAAGCTTCAATTTTGACCCGTTTCAGGCACAGAAATGACTTTAAACACACTTATTTTAGTTGACAAAGTCATAATTCACATCCAACAGTCATTTAGAGTCAAAAGATTAAATGTTAAAATTTCATCATTATAGACCATTTTGGGATCGTTCGACAGGTCCGGAGTCATCGTTTTTCATCCGAAAATTGATTTTTTGGACTGTACCAAAAATGATTCAAAATGTCAATTGGATCATGCCTCATGTTGAATAACCACTTTTAAAACCCTCACAGTGACCAAAATTGCCATTTTGACAGAGTTTTGCTTACTCAAAAGCTTAAATTTTGACCCGTTTCAGGCACAGAAATGACTTTAAACACACTTATTTTAGTTGGCAAAGCCATAATTCACATCCAACAGTAATTTAGAGTCAAACGATTAAATGTTAAAATGTCATCATTATAGACCATTTTGGGATCGTTCGACAGGTCCGGAGTCATCGTTTTTCATCCGAAAATTGATTTTTTGGACTGTACCAAAAATGATTCAAAATGTCAATTGGATCATGCCTCATGTTGAATAACCACTTTTAAAACCCTCACAGTGACCAAAATTGCCATTTTGACAGAGTTTTGCTTACTCAAAAGCTTAAATTTTGACCCTTTTCAGGCACAGAAATGACTTTAAACACACTTATTTTAGTTGGCAAAGCCATAATTCACATCCAACAGTAATTTAGAGTCAAAAGATTAAATGTTAAAATGTCATCATTATAGACCATTTTGGGATCGTTCGACAGGTCCGGAGTCATCGTTTTTCATCCGAAAATTTATTTTTTGGACTGTACCAAAAATGATTCAAAATGTCAATTGGATCGTGCCTCATGTTGAATAACCACTTTTTAAACCCTCACAGTGACCAAAATTGCCATTTTACAGAGTTTTGCTTACTCAAAAGCTTCCATTTTGACCCGTTTCAGCCACAGAAATGACTTTAAACACACTTATTTTAGTTGACAAAGTCATAATTCACATCCAACAGTCATTTAGAGTCAAAAGATTAAATGTTAAAATTTCATCATTATAGACCATTTTGGGATCGTTCGACAGGTCCGGAGTCATCATTTTTCATCCGAAAATTGATTTTTTTGGACTGTACCAAAAATGATTCAAAATGTCAATTGGATCATGCCTCATGTTGAATAACCACCTTTTAAACCCTCACAATGACCAAAATTGCCATTTTTACAGAGTTTTGCTTACTCAAAAGCTTCAATTTTGACCCGTTTCGGGCACAGAAATGACTTTAAACACACTTATTCTAGTTGACAAAGTCATAATTCACATCCAACAGTCATTTAGAGTCAAAAGATTAAATATTAAAATGTCATCATTATAGACCATTTTGGGATCGTTCGACAGGTCCGGAGTCATCGTTTTTCATCCGAAAATTGATTTTTTGGACTGTACCAAAAATTATACAAAATGTCAATTGGATCGTGCCTCATGTTGAATAACCACTTTTTAAACCCTCACAGTGACCAAAATTGCCATTTTTACAGAGTTTTGCTTATTCAAAAGCTTCAATTTTGACCCGTTTCAGGCACAGAAATGACTTTAAATACACTTATTTTAGTTGACAAAGTCATAATTCACATCCAACAGTCATTTAGAGTCAAAAGATTAAATGTCGAAATTTCATCTATATTGACCATTTTGGGATCGTTCGACAGGTCCGGAGTCATCGTTTTTCATCCGAAAATTGATTTTTTGGACTGTACCAAAAATGATTCAAAATGTCAATTGGATCGTGCCTCATGTTGAATAACCACTTTTTAAACCCTCACAGTGACCAAAATTGCCATTTTTACAGAGTTTTGCTTACTCATAAGCTTCAATTTTGACCCGTTTCAGGCACAGAAATGACTTTAAACACACTTATTTTAGTTGACAAAGTCATAATTCACATCCAACAGTCATTTAGAATCAAAAGATTAAATGTTGAAATTTCATCATTATAGACCATTTTGGGATCGTTCGACAGGTCCGGAGTCATCGTTTTTCATCCAAAAATTGATTTTTTGGACTGTTCCAAAAATGATTCAAAATGTCAATTGGATCGTGCCTCATGTTAAATAACCACTTTTTAAACCCTCACAGTGACCAAAATTGCCATTTTTACAGAGTTTTGCTTACTCAAAAGCTTCCATTTTGACCCGTTTCAGGCACAGAAATGACTTTAAACAAACTTATTTTAGTTGACAAAGTCATAATTCACATCCAACAGTCATTTAGAGTCAAAAGATTAAATGTTAAAATTTCATCATTATAGACCATTTTGGGATCTTTCGACAGGTCCGGAGTCATCGTTTTTCATCCGAAAATTGATTTTTTGGACTGTACCAAAAATGATTCAAAATGTCAATTGGATCATGCCTCATGTTGAATAACCACTTTTAAAACCCTCACAGTGACCAAAATTGCCATTTTGACAGAGTTTTGCTTACTCAAAAGCTTAAATTTTGACCCGTTTCAGGCACAGAAATGACTTTAAACACACTTATTTTAGTTGGCAAAGCCATAATTCACATCCAACAGTAATTTAGAGTCAAACGATTAAATGTTAAAATGTCATCATTATAGACCATTTTGGGATCGTTCGACAGGTCCGGAGTCATCGTTTTTCATCCGAAAATTGATTTTTTGGACTGTACCAAAAATGATTCAAAATGTCAATTGGATCGTGCCTCATGTTGAATAACCACTGTTTAAACCCTCACAGTGACCAAAATTGCCATTTTTACAGAGTTTTGCTTACTCAAAAGCTTCAATTTTGACCCGTTTCGGGCACAGAAATGACTTTAAACACACTTATTCTAGTTGACAAAGTCATAATTCACATCCAACAGTCATTTAGAGTCAAAAGATTAAATGTTAAAATTTCATCATTATAGACCATTTTGGGATCGTTCGACAGGTCCGGAGTCATCGTTTTTCATCCGAAAATTGATTTTTTGGACTGTACCAAAAATGATTCAAAATGTCAATTGGATCGTGCCTCATGTTGAATAACCACTTTTTAAACCCTCACAGTGACCAAAATTGCCATTTTTACAGAGTTTTGCTTACTCAAAAGCTTCCATTTTGACCCGTTTCAGGCACAGAAATGACTTTAAACACACTTATTTTAGTTGACAAAGTCATAATTCACATCCAACAGTCATTTAGAGTCAAAAGATTAAATGTTAAAATTTCATCATTATAGACCATTTTGGGATCGTTCGACAGGTCCGGAGTCATCGTTTTTCATCCAAAAATTTATTTTTTGGACTGTTCCAAAAATGATTCAAATTGTCAATTGGATCGTGCCTCATGTTGAATAACCACTATTTAAACCCTCACAGTGACCAAAATTGCCATTTTTACAGAGTTTTGCTTACTCAAAAGCTTCCATTTTGACCCGTTTCAGGCACAGAAATGACTTTAAACACACTTATTTTAGTTGACAAAGTCATAATTCACATCCAACAGTCATTTAGAGTCAAAAGATGAAATGTTGAAATTTCATCTATATTGACCATTTTGTGATCGTTCGAAAGGTCCGGAGTCATCGTTTTTCATCCGAAAATTGATTTTTTGGACTGTACCAAAAATGATTCAAAATGTCAATTGGATCGTGCCTCATGTTGAATAACCACTTTTTAAACCCTCACAGTGACCAAAATTGCCATTTTTACAGAGTTTTGCTTATTCAAAAGCTTCAATTTTGACCCGTTTCAGGCACAGAAATGACTTTAAACACACTTATTTTAGTTGACAAAGTCATAATTCACATCCAACAGTCATTTAGAGTCAAAAGATTAAATGTTGAAATTTCATCTATATTGACCATTTTGGGATCGTTCGACAGGTCCGGAGTCATCGTTTCTCATCCGAAAATTGATTTTTTGGACTGTACCAAAAATGATTCAAAATGTCAATTGGATCATGCCTAATGTTGAATAACCACTTTTTAAACCCTCACAGTGACCAAAATTGCCATTTTTACAGAGTTTTGCTTACTCAAAAGCTTCAATTTTGACCCGTTTCAGGCACAGAAATGACTTTAAACACACTTATTTTAGTTGAAAAAGTCATAATTCACATCCAACAGTCATTTAGAGTCAAAAGATTAAATGTTGAAATTTCCTCATTATAGACCATTTTGGGATCGTTCGACAGGTCCGGAGTTATCGTTTTTCATCCAAAAATTGATTTTTTGGACTGTTGCAAAAATGATTCAAAATGTCAATTGGATCGTGCCTCATGTTGAATAACCACTTTTTAAACCCTCACAGTGACCAAAATTGCCATTTTTACAGAGTTTTGCTTACTCAAAAGCTTCTATTTTGACCCGTTTCAGGCACAGAAATGACTTTAAACACACTTATTTTAGTTGACAAAGTCATAATTCACATCCAACAGTCATTTAGAGTCAAAAGATTAAATGTTAAAATTTCATCATTATAGACCATTTTGGGATCGTTCGACAGGTCCGGAGTCATCATTTTTCATCCGAAAATTGATTTTTTGGACTGTACCAAAAATGATTCAAAATGTCAATTGGATCATGCCTCATGTTGAATAACCACTTTTTAAACCCTCACAGTGACCAAAATTGCAATTTTTACAGAGTTTTGCTTAATCAAAAGCTTCAATTTTGACCCGTTTCAGGCACAGAAATGACTTTAAACACACCTATTTTAGTTGACAAAGTCATAATTCACATCCAACAGTCATTTAGAGTCAAAAGATTAAATGTCGAAATTTCATCTATATTGACCATTTTGGGATCGTTCGACAAATCCGGAGTCATCGTTTGTCATCCGAAAATTGATTTTTTGGACTGTACCAAAAATGATTCAAAATGTCAATTGGATCGTGCCTCATGTTGAATAACCACTGTTTAAACCCTCACAGTGACCAAAATTGCCATTTTGACAGAGTTTTGCTTACTCAAAAGCTTAAATTTTGACCCGTTTCAGGCACAGAAATGACTTCAAACACACTTATTTTAGTTGGCAAAGCCATAATTCACATCCAACAGTAATTTAGAGTCAAAAGATTAAATGTTAAAATGTCATCATTATAGACCATTTTGGGATCGTTCGACAGGTCCGGAGTCATTGTTTTTCAATCCGAAAATTGATTTTTTGGACTGTACCAAAAATGATTCAAAATGTCAATTGGATCATGCCTCATGTTGAATAACCACTTTTTAAACCCTCACAGTGACCAAAATTGCCATTTTTACAGAGTTTTGCTTACTCAAAAGCTTCAATTTTGACCCGTTTCAGGCACAGAAATGACTTTAAACACACTTATTTTAGTTGACAAAGTCATAATTCACATCCAACAGTCATTTAGAATCAAAAGATTAAATGTTGAAATTTCATCATTATAGACCATTTTGGGATCGTTCGACAGGTCCGGAGTCATCGTTTTTCATCCAAAAATTGATTTTTTGGACTGTACCAAAAATGATTCAAAATGTCAATTGGATCGTGCCTCATGTTGAATAACCACTTTTTAAACCCTCACAGTGACCAAAATTGCCATTTTTACAGAGTTTTGCTTACTCAAAAGCTTCAATTTTGACCCGTTTCGGGCACAGAAATGACTTTAAACACACTTATTCTAGTTGACAAAGTGACTAATTCACATCCAACAGTCATTTAGAGTCAAAAGATTAAATGTTGAAATTTCATCTATATTGACCATTTTGGGATCGTTCGACAGGTCCGGAGTCATCGTTTCTCATCCGAAAATTGATTTTTTGGACTGTACCAAAAATGATTCAAAATGTCAATTGGATCATGCCTCATGTTGAATAACCACTTTTTAAACCCTCACAGTGACCAAAATTGCCATTTTTACAGAGTTTTGCTTACTCAAAAGCTTCAATTTTGACCTGTTTCAGGCACAGAAATGACTTTAAACACACTTATTTTAGTTGAAAAAGTCATAATTAACATCCAACAGTCATTTAGAGTCAAAAGATTAAATGTTGAAATTTCCTCATTATAGACCATTTTGGGATCGTTCGACAGGTCCGGAGTCATCGTTTTTCATCCAAAAATTGATTTTTTGGACTGTTCCAAAAATGATTCAAAATGTCAATTGGATCGTGCCTCATGTTGAATAACCACTTTTTAAACCCTCACAGTGACCAAAATTGCCATTTTTACAGAGTTTTGCTTACTCAAAAGCTTCCATTTTGACCCGTTTCAGGCACAGAAATGACTTTAAACACACTTATTTTAGTTGACAAAGTCATAAATCACATCCAACAGTCATTTAGAGTCAAAAGATTAAATGTTGAAATTTCATCATTATAGACCATTTTGGGATCGTTCGACAGGTCCGGAGTCATCATTTTTCATCCGAAAATTGATTTTTTGGACTGTACCAAAAATGATTCAAAATGTCAATTGGATCATGCCTCATGTTGAATAACCACTTTTTAAACCCTCACAGTGACCAAAATTGCCATTTTGACAGAGTTTTGCTTACTCAAAAGCTTAAATTTTGACCCGTTTCAGGCACAGAAATGACTTTAAACACACTTATTTTAGTTGGCAAAGCCATAATTCACATCCAACAGTAATTTAGAGTCAAAAGATTAAATGTTAAAATGTCATCATTATAGACCATTTTGGGATCGTTCGACAGGTCCGGAGTCATCGTTTTTCATCCGAAAATTGATTTTTTGGACTGTACCAAAAATGATTCAAAATGTCAATTGGATCGTGCCTCATGTTGAATAACCACTTTTTAAACCCTCACAGTGACCAAAATTGCCATTTTTACAGAGTTTTGCTTACTCAAAAGCTTCAATTTTGACCCGTTTCGGGCACAGAAATGACTTTAAACACACTTATTCTAGTTGACAAAGTCATAATTCACATCCAACAGTCATTTAGAGTCAAAAGATTAAATGTTAAAATGTCATCATTATAGACCATTTTGGGATCGTTCGACAGGTCCGGAGTCATCGTTTTTCATCCAAAAATTTATTTTTTGGACTGTTCCAAAAATGATTCAAAATGTCAATTGGATCGTGCTTCATGTTGAATAACCACTATTTAAACCCTCACAGTGACCAAAATTGCCATTTTTACAGAGTTTTGCTTACTCAAAAGCTTCCATTTTGACCCGTTTCAGGCACAGAAATGACTTTAAACACCTTTATTTTAGTTGACAAAGTCATAATTCACATCCAACAGTCATTTATAGTCAAAAGATTAAATGTTGAAATTTCATCTATATTGACCATTTTGTGATCGTTCGACAGGTCCGGAGTCATCGTTTTTCATCCGAAAATTGATTTTTTGGACTGTACCAAAAATGATTCAAAATGTCAATTGGATCGTGCCTCATGTTGAATAACCACTTTTTAAACCCTCACAGTGACCAAAATTGCCATTTTTACAGAGTTTTGCTTATTCAAAAGCTTCAATTTTGACCCGTTTCAGGCACAGAAATGACTTTAAACACACTTATTTTAGTTGACAAAGTCATAATTCACATCCAACAGTCATTTAGAGTCAAAAGATTAAATGCTGAAATTTCATCTATATTGACCATTTTGGGATCGTTCGACAGGTCCGGAGTCATCGTTTCTCATCCGAAAATTGATTTTTTGGACTGTACCAAAAATGATTCAAAATGTCAATTGGATCATGCCTCATGTTGAATAACCACTTTTTAAACCCTCACAGTGACCAAAATTGCCATTTTTACAGAGTTTTGCTTACTCAAAAGCTTCAATTTTGACCCGTTTCAGGCACAGAAATGACTTTAAACACACTTATTTTAGTTGAAAAAGTCATAATTCACATCCAACAGTCATTTAGAGTCAAAAGATTAAATGTTGAAATTTCCTCATTATAGACCATTTTGGGATCGTTCGACAGGTCCGGAGTCATCGTTTTTCATCCAAAAATTGATTTTTTGGACTGTTCCAAAAATGATTCAAAATGTCAATTGGATCGTGCCTCATGTTGAATAACCACTTTTTAAACCCTCACAGTGACCAAAATTGCCATTTTTACAGAGTTTTGCTTACTCAAAAGCTTCCATTTTGACCCGTTTCAGGCACAGAAATGACTTTAAACACACTTATTTTAGTTGACAAAGTCATAATTCACATCCAACAGTCATTTAGAGTCAAAAGATTAAATGTTAAAATGTCATCATTATAGACCATTTTGGGATCGTTCGACAGGTCCGGAGTCATCATTTTTCATCCGAAAATTGATTTTTTGGACTGTACCAAAAATGATTCAAAATGTCAATTGGATCATGCCTCATGTTGAATAACCACTTTTTAAACCCTCACAGTGACCAAAATTGCCATTTTGACAGAGTTTTGCTTACTCAAAAGCTTAAATTTTGACCCGTTTCAGGCACAGAAATGACTTTAAACACACTTATTTTAGTTGGCAAAGCCATAATTCACATCCAACAGTAATTTAGAGTCAAAAGATTAAATGTTAAAATGTCATCATTATAGACCATTTTGGGATCGTTCGACAGGTCCGGAGTCATCGTTTTTCATCCGAAAATTGATTTTTTGGACTGTACCAAAAATGATTCAAAATGTCAATTGGATCGTGCCTCATGTTGAATAACCACTTTTTAAACCCTCACAGTGACCAAAATTGCCTTTTTTACAGAGTTTTGCTTACTCAAAAGCTTCAATTTTGACCCGTTTCGGGCACAGAAATGACTTTAAACACACTTATTCTAGTTGACAAAGTCATAATTCACATCCAACAGTCATTTAGAGTCAAAAGATTAAATGTTAAAATGTCATCATTATAGACCATTTTGGGATCGTTCGACAGGTCCGGAGTCATCGTTTTTCATCCAAAAATTTATTTTTTGGACTGTTCCAAAAATGATTCAAAATGTCAATTGGATCGTGCTTCATGTTGAATAACCACTATTTAAACCCTCACAGTGACCAAAATTGCCATTTTTACAGAGTTTTGCTTACTCAAAAGCTTCCATTTTGACCCGTTTCAGGCACAGAAATGACTTTAAACACCTTTATTTTAGTTGACAAAGTCATAATTCACATCCAACAGTCATTTATAGTCAAAAGATTAAATGTTGAAATTTCATCTATATTGACCATTTTGTGATCGTTCGACAGGTCCAGAGTCATCGTTTTTCATCCGAAAATTGATTTTTTGGACTGTACCAAAAATGATTCAAAATGTCAATTGGATCGTGCCTCATGTTGAATAACCACTTTTTAAACCCTCACAGTGACCAAAATTGCCATTTTTACAGAGTTTTGCTTATTCAAAAGCTTCAATTTTGACCCGTTTCAGGCACAGAAATGACTTTAAACACACTTATTTTAGTTGACAAAGTCATAATTCACATCCAACAGTCATTTAGAGTCAAAAGATTAAATGTTGAAATTTCATCTATATTGACCATTTTGGGATCGTTCGACAGGTCCGGAGTCATCGTTTCTCATCCGAAAATTGATTTTTTGGACTGTACCAAAAATGATTCAAAATGTCAATTGGATCATGCCTCATGTTGAATAACCACTTTTTAAACCCTCACAGTGACCAAAATTGCCATTTTTACAGAGTTTTGCTTACTCAAAAGCTTCAATTTTGACCCGTTTCAGGCACAGAAATGACTTTAAACACACTTATTTTAGTTGAAAAAGTCATAATTCACATCCAACAGTCATTTAGAGTCAAAAGATTAAATGTTGAAATTTCCTCATTATAGACCATTTTGGGATCGTTCGACAGGTCCGGAGTCATCGTTTTTCATCCAAAAATTGATTTTTTGGACTGTTCCAAAAATGATTCAAAATGTCAATTGGATCGTGCCTCATGTTGAATAACCACTTTTTAAACCCTCACAGTGACCAAAATTGCCATTTTTACAGAGTTTTGCTTACTCAAAAGCTTCCATTTTGACCCGTTTCAGGCACAGAAATGACTTTAAACACACTTATTTTAGTTGACAAAGTCATAATTCACATCCAACAGTCATTTAGAGTCAAAAGATTAAATGTTAAAATGTCATCATTATAGACCATTTTGGGATCGTTCGACAGGTCCGGAGTCATCATTTTTCATCCGAAAATTGATTTTTTGGACTGTACCAAAAATGATTCAAAATGTCAATTGGATCATGCCTCATGTTGAATAACCACTTTTTAAACCCTCACAGTGACCAAAATTGCCATTTTGACAGAGTTTTGCTTACTCAAAAGCTTAAATTTTGACCCGTTTCAGGCACAGAAATGACTTTAAACACACTTATTTTAGTTGGCAAAGCCATAATTCACATCCAACAGTAATTTAGAGTCAAAAGATTAAATGTTAAAATGTCATCATTATAGACCATTTTGGGATCGTTCGACAGGTCCGGAGTCATCGTTTTTCATCCGAAAATTGATTTTTTGGACTGTACCAAAAATGATTCAAAATGTCAATTGGATCGTGCCTCATGTTGAATAACCACTTTTTAAACCCTCACAGTGACCAAAATTGCCTTTTTTACAGAGTTTTGCTTACTCAAAAGCTTCAATTTTGACCCGTTTCGGGCACAGAAATGACTTTAAACCCACTTATTCTAGTTGACAAAGTCATAATTCACATCCAACAGTCATTTAGAGTCAAAAGATTAAATGTTAAAATTTCATCATTATACACCATTTTGGGATCGTTCGACAGGTCCGGAGTCATCGTTTTTCATCCAAAAATTTATTTTTTGGACTGTTCCAAAAATGATTCAAAATGTCAATTGGATCGTGCCTCATGTTGAATAACCACTATTTAAACCCTCACAGTGACCAAAATTGCCATTTTTACAGAGTTTTGCTTACTCAAAAGCTTCCATTTTGACCCGTTTCAGGCACAGAAATGACTTTAAACACACTTATTTTAGTTGACAAAGTCATAATTCAAATCCAACAGTCATTTAGAGTCAAAAGATTAAATGTTGAAATTTCATCTATATTGACCATTTTGTGATCGTTCGACAGGTCCGGAGTCATCGTTTTTCATCCGAAAATTGATTTTTTGGACTGTACCAAAAATGATTCAAAATGTCAATTGGATCGTGCCTCATGTTGAATAACCACTTTTTAAACCCTCACAGTGACCAAAATTGCCATTTTTACAGAGTTTTGCTTATTCAAAAGCTTCAATTTTGACCCGTTTCAGGCACAGAAATGACTTTAAACACACTTATTCTAGTTGACAAAGTCATAATTCACATCCAACAGTCATTTAGAGTCAAAAGATTAAATATTAAAATGTCATTATTATAGACCATTTTGGGATCGTTCGACAGGTCCGGAGTCATCGTTTTTCATCCGAAAATTGATTTTTTGGACTGTACCAAAAATTATACAAAATGTCAATTGGATCGTGCCTCATGTTGAATAACCACTTTTTAAACCCTCACAGTGACCAAAATTGCCATTTTTACAGAGTTTTGCTTACTCAAAAGCTTCCATTTTGACCCGTTTCAGGCACAGAAATGACTTTAAACACACTTATTTTAGTTGACAAAGTCATAATTCACATCCAACAGTCATTTAGAGTCAAAAGATTAAATGTTAAAATTTCATCATTATAGACCATTTTGGGATCGTTCGACAGGTCCGGAGTCATCGTTTTTCATCCAAAAATTTATTTTTTGGACTGTTCCAAAAATGATTCAAAATGTCAATTGGATCGTGCCTCATGTTGAATAACCACTATTTAAACCCTCACAGTGACCAAAATTGCCATTTTTACAGAGTTTTGCTTACTCAAAAGCTTCCATTTTGACCCGTTTCAGGCACAGAAATGACTTTAAACACACTTATTTTAGTTGGCAAAGCCATAATTCACATCCAACAGTAATTTAGAGTCAAAAGATTAAATGTTAAAATGTCATCATTATAGACCATTTTGGGATCGTTCGACAGGTCCGGAGTCATCGTTTTTCATCCGAAAATTGATTTTTTGGACTGTACCAAAAATGATTCAAAATGTCAATTGGATCGTGCCTCATGTTGAATAACCACTTTTTAAACCCTCACAGTGACCAAAATTGCCATTTTTACAGAGTTTTGCTTACTCAAAAGCTTCAATTTTGACCCGTTTCGGGCACAGAAATGACTTTAAACACACTTATTCTAGTTGACAAAGTCATAATTCACATCCAACATTCATTTAGAGTCAAAAGATTAAATGTTAAAATTTCATCATTATAGACCATTTTGGGATCGTTCGACAGGTCCGGAGTCATCGTTTTTCATCCGAAAATTGATTTTTTGGACTGTACCAAAAATGATTCAAAATGTCAATTGGATCGTGCCTCATGTTGAATAACCACTTTTTAAACCCTCACAGTGACCAAAATTGCCATTTTTACAGAGTTTTGCTTACTCAAAAGCTTCCATTTTGACCCGTTTCAGGCACAGAAATGACTTTAAACACACTTATTTTAGTTGACAAAGTCATAATTCACATCCAACAGTCATTTAGAGTCAAAAGATTAAATGTTAAAATTTCATCATTATAGACCATTTTGGGATCGTTCGACAGGTCCGGAGTCATCGTTTTTCATCCAAAAATTTATTTTTTGGACTGTTCCAAAAATGATTCAAAATGTCAATTGGATCGTGCCTCATGTTGAATAACCACTTTTTAAACCCTCACAGTGACGAAAATTGCCATTTTTACAGAGTTTTGCTTACTCAAAAGCTTCCATTTTGACCCGTTTCAGGCACAGAAATGACTTTAAACACACTTATTTTAGTTGACAAAGTCATAATTCACATCCAACAGTCATTTAGAGTCAAAAGATTAAATGTTGAAATTTCATCTATATTGACCATTTTGTGATCGTTCGACAGGTCCGGAGTCATCGTTTTTCATCTGAAAATTTATTTTTTGGACTGTACCAAAAATGATTCAAAATGTCAATTGGATCGTGCCTCATGTTGAATAACCACTTTTTAAACCCTCACAGTGACCAAAATTGCCATTTTTACAGAGTTTTGCTTATTCAAAAGCTTCAATTTTGACCCGTTTCAGGCACAGAAATGACTTTAAAAAACACTTATTTTAGTTGACAAAGTCATAATTCACATCCAACAGTCATTTAGAGTCAAAAGATTAAATGTTGAAATTTCATCTATATTGACCATTTTGGGATCGTTCGACAGGTCCGGAGTCATCGTTTCTCATCCGAAAATTGATTTTTTGGACTGTACCAAAAATGATTCAAAATGTCAATTGGATCATGCCTCATGTTGAATAACCACTTTTTAAACCCTCACAGTGACCAAAATTGCCATTTTTACAGAGTTTTGCTTACTCAAAAGCTTCAATTTTGACCCGTTTCAGGCACAGAAATGACTTTAAACACACTTATTTTAGTTGAAAAAGTCATAATTCACATCCAACAGTCATTTAGAGTCAAAAGATTAAATGTTGAAATTTCCTCATTATAGACCATTTTGGGATCGTTCGACAGGTCCGGAGTCATCGTTTTTCATCCAAAAATTGATTTTTTGGACTGTTCCAAAAATGATTCAAAATGTCAATTGGATCGTGCCTCATGTTGAATAACCACTTTTTAAACCCTCACAGTGACCAAAATTGCCATTTTACAGAGTTTTGCTTACTCAAAAGCTTCCATTTTGACCCGTTTCAGGCACAGAAATGACTTTAAACACACTTATTTTAGTTGACAAAGTCATAATTCACATCCAACAGTCATTTAGAGTCAAAAGATTAAATGTTAAAATTTCATCATTATAGACCATTTTGGGATCGTTCGACAGGTCCGGAGTCATCATTTTTCATCCGAAAATTGATTTTTTGGACTGTACCAAAAATGATTCAAAATGTCAATTGGATCATGCCTCATGTTGAATAACCACTTTTTAAACCCTCACAGTGACCAAAATTGCCATTTTGACAGAGTTTTGCTTACTCAAAAGCTTAAATTTTGACCCGTTTCAGGCACAGAAATGACTTTAAACACACTTATTTTAGTTGGCAAAGCCATAATTCACATCCAACAGTAATTTAGAGTCAAAAGATTAAATGTTAAAATGTCATCATTATAGACCATTTTGGGATCGTTCGACAGGTCCGGAGTCATCGTTTTTCATCCGAAAATTGATTTTTTGGACTGTACCAAAAATGATTCAAAATGTCAATTGGATCGTGCCTCATGTTGAATAACCACTTTTTAAACCCTCACAGTGACCAAAATTGCCTTTTTTACAGAGTTTTGCTTACTCAAAAGCTTCAATTTTGACCCGTTTCGGGCACAGAAATGACTTTAAACCCACTTATTCTAGTTGACAAAGTCATAATTCACATCCAACAGTCATTTAGAGTCAAAAGATTAAATGTTAAAATTTCATCATTATACACCATTTTGGGATCGTTCGACAGGTCCGGAGTCATCGTTTTTCATCCAAAAATTTATTTTTTGGACTGTTCCAAAAATGATTCAAAATGTCAATTGGATCGTGCCTCATGTTGAATAACCACTATTTAAACCCTCACAGTGACCAAAATTGCCATTTTTACAGAGTTTTGCTTACTCAAAAGCTTCCATTTTGAACCCGTTTCAGGCACAGAAATGACTTTAAACACACTTATTTTAGTTGACAAAGTCATAATTCAAATCCAACAGTCATTTAGAGTCAAAAGATTAAATGTTGAAATTTCATCTATATTGACCATTTTGTGATCGTTCGACAGGTCCGGAGTCATCGTTTTTCATCCGAAATTGATTTTTTGACTGTACCAAAAATGATTCAAAATGTCAATTGGATCGTGCCTCATGTTGAATAACCACTTTTTAAACCCTCACAGTGACCAAAATTGCCATTTTTACAGAGTTTTGCTTATTCAAAAGCTTCAATTTTGACCCGTTTTCAGGCACAGAAATGACTTTAAACACACTTATTCTAGTTGACAAAGTCATAATTCACATCCAACAGTCATTTAGAGTCAAAAGATTAAATATTAAATGTCATCATTATAGACCATTTTGGGATCGTTCGACAGGTCGGAGTCCATCGTTTTTCATCCGAAAATTGATTTTTTGGACTGTACCAAAAATTATACAAAATGTCAATTGGATCGTGCCTCATGTTGAATAACCACTTTTTAAACCCTCACAGTGACCAAAATTGCCATTTTTACAGAGTTTTGCTTACTCAAAAGCTTCAATTTTGACCCGTTTCAGGCACAGAAATGACTTTAAACACACTTATTTTAGTTGACAAAGTCATAATTCACATCCAACAGTCATTTAGAATCAAAAGATTAAATGTTGAAATTTCATCATTATAGACCATTTTGGGATCGTTCGACAGGTCCGGAGTCATCGTTTTTCATCCAAAAATTGATTTTTTGGACTGTTCCAAAAATGATTCAAAATGTCAATTGGATCGTGCCTCATGTTGAATAACCACTTTTTACACCCTCACAGTGACCAAAATTGCCATTTTTACAGAGTTTGCTTACTCAAAAGCTTCATTTTGACCCGTTTCAGGCACAGAAATGACTTTAAACACACTTATTTTAGTTGACAAAGTCATAATTCACATCCAACAGTCATTTAGAGTCAAAAGATTAAATGTTAAAATTTCATCATTATAGACCATTTTGGGATCGTTCGACAGGTCCGGAGTCATCGTTTTTCATCCAAAAATTTATTTTTTGGACTGTTCCAAAAATGATTCAAAATGTCAATTGGATCGTGCCTCATGTTGAATAACCACTATTTAAACCCTCACAGTGACCAAAATTGCCATTTTTACAGAGTTTTGCTTACTCAAAAGCTTCCATTTTGACCCGTTTCAGGCACAGAAATGACTTTAAACACACTTATTTTAGTTGGCAAAGCCATAATTCACATCCAACAGTAATTTAGAGTCAAAAGATTAAATGTTAAAATGTCATCATTATAGACCATTTTGGGATCGTTCGACAGGTCCGGAGTCATCGTTTTTCATCCGAAAATTGATTTTTTGGACTGTACCAAAAATGATTCAAAATGTCAATTGGATCGTGCCTCATGTTGAATAACCACTTTTTAAACCCTCACAGTGACCAAAATTGCCATTTTTACAGAGTTTTGCTTACTCAAAAGCTTCAATTTTGACCCGTTTCGGGCACAGAAATGACTTTAAACACACTTATTCTAGTTGACAAAGTCATAATTCACATCCAACATTCATTTAGAGTCAAAAGATTAAATGTTAAAATTTCATCATTATAGACCATTTTGGGATCGTTCGACAGGTCCGGAGTCATCGTTTTTCATCCGAAAATTGATTTTTTGGACTGTACCAAAAATGATTCAAAATGTCAATTGGATCGTGCCTCATGTTGAATAACCACTTTTTAAACCCTCACAGTGACCAAAATTGCCATTTTTACAGAGTTTTGCTTACTCAAAAGCTTCCATTTTGACCCGTTTCAGGCACAGAAATGACTTTAAACACACTTATTTTAGTTGACAAAGTCATAATTCACATCCAACAGTCATTTAGAGTCAAAAGATTAAATGTTAAAATTTCATCATTATAGACCATTTTGGGATCGTTCGACAGGTCCGGAGTCATCGTTTTTCATCTGAAAATTTATTTTTTGGACTGTACCAAAAATGATTCAAAATGTCAATTGGATCGTGCCTCATGTTGAATAACCACTTTTTAAACCCTCACAGTGACCAAAATTGCCATTTTTACAGAGTTTTGCTTATTCAAAAGCTTCAATTTTGACCCGTTTCAGGCACAGAAATGACTTTAAAAAACACTTATTTTAGTTGACAAAGTCATAATTCACATCCAACAGTCATTTAGAGTCAAAAGATTAAATGTTGAAATTTCATCTATATTGACCATTTTGGGATCGTTCGACAGGTCCGGAGTCATCGTTTCTCATCCGAAAATTGATTTTTTGGACTGTACCAAAAATGATTCAAAATGTCAATTGGATCATGCCTCATGTTGAATAACCACTTTTTAAACCCTCACAGTGACCAAAATTGCCATTTTTACAGAGTTTTGCTTACTCAAAAGCTTCAATTTTGACCCGTTTCAGGCACAGAAATGACTTTAAACACACTTATTTTAGTTGAAAAAGTCATAATTCACATCCAACAGTCATTTAGAGTCAAAAGATTAAATGTTGAAATTTCCTCATTATAGACCATTTTGGGATCGTTCGACAGGTCCGGAGTAATCGTTTTTCATCCAAAAATTGATTTTTTGGACTGTTCCAAAAATGATTCAAAATGTCAATTGGATCGTGCCTCATGTTGAATAACCACTTTTTAAACCCTCACAGTGACCAAAATTGCCATTTTACAGAGTTTTGCTTACTCAAAAGCTTCCATTTTGACCCGTTTCAGGCACAGAAATGACTTTAAACACACTTATTTTAGTTGACAAAGTCATAATTCACATCCAACAGTCATTTAGAGTCAAAAGATTAAATGTTAAAATTTCATCATTATAGACCATTTTGGGATCGTTCGACAGGTCCGGAGTCATCATTTTTCATCCGAAAATTGATTTTTTGGACTGTACCAAAAATGATTCAAAATGTCAATTGGATCATGCCTCATGTTGAATAACCACTTTTTAAACCCTCACAGTGACCAAAATTGCCATTTTTACAGAGTTTTGCTTACTCAAAAGCTTCAATTTTGACCCGTTTCGGGCACAGAAATGACTTTAAACACACTTATTCTAGTTGACAAAGTCATAATTCACATCCAACAGTCATTTAGAGTCAAAAGATTAAATATTAAAATGTCATCATTATAGACCATTTTGGGATCGTTCGACAGGTCCGGAGTCATCGTTTTTCATCCGAAAATTGATTTTTTGGACTGTACCAAAAATTATACAAAATGTCAATTGGATCGTGCCTCATGTTGAATAACCACTTTTTAAACCCTCACAGTGACCAAAATTGCCATTTTTACAGAGTTTTGCTTATTCAAAAGCTTCAATTTTGACCCGTTTCAGGCACAGAAATGACTTTAAACACACTTATTTTAGTTGACAAAGTCATAATTCACATCCAACAGTCATTTAGAATCAAAAGATTAAATGTTGAAATTTCATCATTATAGACCATTTTGGGATCGTTCGACAGGTCCGGAGTCATCGTTTTTCATCCAAAAATTGATTTTTTGGACTGTTCCAAAAATGATTCAAAATGTCAATTGGATCGTGCCTCATGTTGAATAACCACTTTTTAAACCCTCACAGTGACCAAAATTGCCATTTTTACAGAGTTTTGCTTACTCAAAAGCTTCCATTTTGACCCGTTTCAGGCACAGAAATGACTTTAAACACACTTATTTTAGTTGACAAAGTCATAATTCACATCCAACAGTCATTTAGAATCAAAAGATTAAATGTTGAAATTTCATCATTATAGACCATTTTGGGATCGTTCGACAGGTCCGGAGTCATCGTTTTTCATCCAAAAATTGATTTTTTGGACTGTTCCAAAAATGATTCAAAATGTCAAATGGATCGTGCCTCATGTTAAATAACCACTTTTTAAACCCTCACAGTGACCAAAATTGCCATTTTTACAGAATTTTGCTTACTCAAAAGCTTCCATTTTGACCCGTTTCAGGCACAGAAATGACTTTAAACACACTTATTTTAGTTGACAAAGTCATAATTCATATCCAACAGTCATTTAGAGTCAAAAGATTAAATGTTAAAATTTCATCATTATAGACCATTTTGGGATCGTTCGACAGGTCCGGAGTCATCGTTTTTCATCCGAAAATTGATTTTTTGGACTGTACCAAAAATGATTCAAAATGTCAATTGGATCATGCCTCATGTTGAATAACCACTTTTAAAACCCTCACAGTGACCAAAATTGCCATTTTGACAGAGTTTTGCTTACTCAAAAGCTTAAATTTTGACCCGTTTCAGGCACAGAAATGACTTTAAACACACTTATTTTAGTTGGCAAAGCCATAATTCACATCCAACAGTAATTTAGAGTCAAACGATTAAATGTTAAAATGTCATCATTATAGACCATTTTGGGATCGTTCGACAGGTCCGGAGTCATCGTTTTTCATCCAAAAATTGATTTTTTGGACTATTCCAAAAATGATTCAAAATGTCAATTGGATCGTGCCTCATGTTAAATAACCACTTTTTAAACCCTCACAGTGACCAAAATTGCCATTTTTACAGAATTTTGCTTACTCAAAAGCTTCCATTTTGACCCGTTTCAGGCACAGAAATGACTTTAAACACACTTATTTTAGTTGACAAAGTCATAATTCATATCCAACAGTCATTTAGAGTCAAAAGATTAAATGTTAAAATTTCATCATTATAGACCATTTTGGGATCGTTCGACAGGTCCGGAGTCATCGTTTTTCATCCGAAAATTGATTTTTTGGCCTGTACCAAAAATGATTCAAAATGTCAATTGGATCATGCCTCATGTTGAATAACCACTTTTAAAACCCTCACAGTGACCAAAATTGCCATTTTGACAGAGTTTTGCTTACTCAAAAGCTTAAATTTTGACCCGTTTCAGGCACAGAAATGACTTTAAACACACTTATTTTAGTTGGCAAAGCCATAATTCACATCCAACAGTAATTTAGAGTCAAACGATTAAATGTTAAAATGTCATCATTATAGACCATTTTGGGATCGTTCGACAGGTCCGGAGTCATCGTTTTTCATCCGAAAATTGATTTTTTGGACTGTACCAAAAATGATTCAAAATGTCAATTGGATCGTGCCTCATGTTGAATAACCACTGTTTAAACCCTCACAGTGACCAAAATTGCCATTTTGACAGAGTTTTGCTTACTCAAAAGCTTAAATTTTGACCCGTTTCAGGCACAGAAATGACTTTAAACACACTTATTTTAGTTGGCAAAGCCATAATTCACATCCAACAGTAATTTAGAGTCAAAAGATTAAATGTTAAAATGTCATCATTATAGACCATTTTGGGATCGTTCGACAGGTCCGGAGTCATCGTTTTTTATCCGAAAATTGATTTTTTGGACTGTACCAAAAATGATTCAAAATGTCAATTGGATCGTGCCTCATGTTGAATAACTACTTTTTAAACCCTCACAGTGACCAAAATTGCCATTTTTACAGAGTTTTGCTTACTCAAAAGCTTCAATTTTGACCCGTTTCGGGCACAGAAATGACTTTAAACACACTTATTCTAGTTGACAAAGTCATAATTCACATCCAACAGTCATTTAGAGTCAAAAGATTAAATGTTAAAATTTCATCATTATAGACCATTTTGGGATCGTTCGACAGGTCCGGAGTCATCGTTTTTCATCCGAAAATTGATTTTTTGGACTGTACCAAAAATGATTCAAAATGTCAATTGGATCATGCCTCATGTTGAATAACCACTATTTAAACCCTCACAGTGACCAAAATTGCCATTTTTACAGAGTTTTGCTTACTCAAAAGCTTCCATTTTGACCCGTTTCAGGCACAGAAATGACTTTAAACACACTTATTTTAGTTGACAAAGTCATAATTCACATCCAACAGTCATTTAGAGTCAAAAGATTAAATGTTGAAATTTCATCTATATTGACCATTTTGTGATCGTTCGACAGGTCCGGAGTCATCGTTTTTCATCCGAAAATTGATTTTTTGGACTGTACCAAAAATGATTCAAAATGTCAATTGGATCGTGCCTCATGTTGAATAACCACTTTTTAAACCCTCACAGTGACCAAAATTGCCAATTTTACAGAGTTTTGCTTATTCAAAAGCTTCAATTTTGACCCGTTTCAGGCACAGAAATGACTTTAAACACACTTATTTTAGTTGACAAAGTCATAATTCACATCCAACAGTCATTTAGAGTCAAAAGATTAAATGTTGAAATTTTATCTATATTGACCATTTTGGGATCGTTCGACAGGTCCGGAGTCATCGTTTCTCATCCGAAAATTGATTTTTGGACTGTACCAAAAATGATTCAAAATGTCAATTGGATCATGCCTAATGTTGAATAACCACTTTTTAAACCCTCACAGTGACCAAAATTGCCATTTTTACAGAGTTTTGCTTACTCAAAAGCTTCAATTTTGACCCGTTTCAGGCACAGAAATGACTTTAAACACACTTATTTTAGTTGAAAAAGTCATAATTCACATCCAACAGTCATTTAGAGTCAAAAGATTAAATGTTGAAATTTCCTCATTATAGACCATTTTGGGATCGTTCGACAGGTCCGGAGTCATCGTTTTTCATCCAAAAATTGATTTTTTGGACTGTTCCAAAAATGATTCAAAATGTCAATTGGATCGTGCCTCATGTTGAATAACCACTTTTTAAACCCTCACAGTGACCAAAATTGCCATTTTTACAGAGTTTTGCTTACTCAAAAGCTTCTATTTTGACCCGTTTCAGGCACAGAAATGACTTTAAACACACTTATTTTAGTTGACAAAGTCATAATTCACATCCAACAGTCATTTAGAGTCAAAAGATTAAATGTTAAAATTTCATCATTATAGACCATTTTGGGATCGTTCGACAGGTCCGGAGTCATCATTTTTCATCCGAAAATTGATTTTTTGGACTGTACCAAAAATGATTCAAAATGTCAATTGGATCATGCCTCATGTTGAATAACCACTTTTTAAACCCTCACAGTGACCAAAATTGCCATTTTTACAGTTTTGCTTACTCAAAAGCTTCAATTTTGACCCGTTTCAGGCAAATAAATGACTTTAAACACACCTATTTTAGTTGACAAAGTCATAATTCACATCCAACAGTCATTTAGAGTCAAAAGATTAAATGTCGAAATTTCATCTATATTGACCATTTTGGGATCGTTCGACAAATCCGGAGTCATCGTTTGTCATCCGAAAATTGATTTTTTGGACTGTACCAAAAATTATTCAAAATGTCAATTGGATCGTGCCTCATGTTGAATAACCACTTTTTAAACCCTCACAGTGACCAAAATTGCCATTTTTACAGAGTTTTGCTTACTCATAAGCTTCAATTTTGACTTGTTTCAGGCACAGAAATGACTTTAAACACACTTATTTTAGTTGACAAAGTCATAATTCACATCCAACAGTCATTTAGAATCAAAAGATTAAATGTTGAAATTTCATCATTATAGACCATTTTGGGATCGTTCGACAGGTCCGGAGTCATCGTTTTTCATCCAAAAATTGATTTTTTGGACTGTTCCAAAAATGATTCAAAATGTCAATTGAATCGTGCCTCATGTTGAATAACCACTTTTTAAACCCTCACAGTGACCAAAATTGCCATTTTTACAGAGTTTTGCTTACTCAAAAGCTTCCATTTTGACCCGTTTCAGGCACAGAAATGACTTTAAACACACTTATTTTAGTTGACAAAGTCATAATTCACATCCAACAGTCATTTAGAATCAAAAGATTAAATGTTGAAATTTCATCATTATAGACCATTTTGGGATCGTTCGACAGGTCCGGAGTCATCGTTTTTCATCCAAAAATTGATTTTTTGGACTGTTCCAAAAATGATTCAAAATGTCAATTGGATCGTGCCTCATGTTAAATAACCACTTTTTAAACCCTCACAGTGACCAAAATTGCCATTTTTACAGAGTTGTGCTTACTCAAAAGCTTCCATTTTGACCCGTTTCAGGCACCGAAATGACTTTAAACACACTTATTTTAGTTGACAAAGTCATAATTCACATCCAACAGTCATTTAGAGTCAAAAGATTAAATGTTAAAATTTCATCATTATAGACCATTTTGGGATCGTTCGACAGGTCCGGAGTCATCGTTTTTCATCCGAAAATTGATTTTTTGGACTGTACCAAAAATGATTCATAATGTCAATTGGATCATGCCTCATGTTGAATAACCACTTTTAAAACCTTCACAGTGACCAAAATTGCCATTTTGACAGAGTTTTGCTTACTCAAAAGCTTAAATTTTGACCCGTTTCAGGCACAGAAATGACTTTAAACACACTTATTTTAGTTGGCAAAGCCATAATTCACATCCAACAGTAATTTAGAGTCAAACGATTAAATGTTAAAATGTCATCATTATAGACCATTTTGGGATCGTTCGACAGGTCCGGAGTCATCGTTTTTCATCCGAAAATTGATTTTTGGACTGTACCAAAAATGATTCAAAATGTCAATTGGATCGTGCCTCATGTTGAATAACCACTGTTTAAACCCTCACAGTGACCAAAATTGCCATTTTGACAGAGTTTTGCTTACTCAAAAGCTTAAATTTTGACCCGTTTCAGGCACAGAAATGACTTTAAACACACTTATTTTAGTTGGCAAAGCCATAATTCACATCCAACAGTAATTTAGAGTCAAAAGATTAAATGTTAAAATGTCATCATTATAGACCATTTTGGGATCGTTCGACAGGTCCGGAGTCATTGTTTTTCAATCCGAAAATTGATTTTTTGGACTGTACCAAAAATGATTCAAAATGTCAATTGGATCATGCCTCATGTTGAATAACCACTTTTTAAACCCTCACAGTGACCAAAATTGCCATTTTTACAGAGTTTTGCTTACTCAAAAGCTTCAATTTTGACCCGTTTCAGGCACAGAAATGACTTTAAACACACTTATTTTAGTTGACAAAGTCATAATTCACATCCAACAGTCATTTAGAATCAAAAGATTAAATGTTGAAATTTCATCATTATAGACCATTTTGGGATCGTTCGACAGGTCCGGAGTCATCGTTTTTCATCCAAAAATTGATTTTTTGGACTGTACCAAAAATGATTCAAAATGTCAATTGGATCGTGCCTCATGTTGAATAACCACTTTTTAAACCCTCACAGTGACCAAAATTGCCATTTTTACAGAGTTTTGCTTACTCAAAAGCTTCAATTTTGACCCGTTTCGGGCACAGAAATGACTTTAAACACACTTATTCTAGTTGACAAAGTCATAATTCACATCCAACAGTCATTTAGAGTCAAAAGATTAAATGTTAAAATGTCATCATTATAGACCATTTTGGGATCGTTCGACAGGTCCGGAGTCATCGTTTTTCATCCGAAAATTGATTTTTTGGACTGTACCAAAAATGATTCAAAATGTCAATTGGATCGTGCCTCATGTTGAATAACCACTTTTTAAACCCTCACAGTGACCAAAATTGCCATTTTTACAGAGTTTTGCTTATTCAAAAGATTCAATTTTGACCCGTTTCAGGCACAGAAATGACTTTAAACACACTTATTTTAGTTGACAAAGTCATAATTAACATCCAACAGTCATTTAGAGTCAAAAGATTAAATGTTGAAATTTCATCTATATTGACCATTTTGGGATCGTTCGACAGGTCCGGAGTCATCGTTTCTCATCCGAAAATTGATTTTTTGGACTGTACCAAAAATGATTCAAAATGTCAATTGGATCATGCCTCATGTTGAATAACCACTTTTTAAACCCTCACAGTGACCAAAATTGCCATTTTTACAGAGTTTTGCTTACTCAAAAGCTTCAATTTTGACCTGTTTCAGGCACAGAAATGACTTTAAACACACTTATTTTAGTTGAAAAAGTCATAATTAACATCCAACAGTCATTTAGAGTCAAAAGATTAAATGTTGAAATTTCCTCATTATAGACCATTTTGGGATCGTTCGACAGGTCCGGAGTCATCGTTTTTCATCCAAAAATTGATTTTTTGGACTGTTCCAAAAATGATTCAAAATGTCAATTGGATCGTGCCTCATGTTGAATAACCACTTTTTAAACCCTCACAGTGACCAAAATTGCCATTTTGACAGAGTTTTGCTTACTCAAAAGCTTAAATTTTGACCCGTTTCAGGCACAGAAATGACTTTAAACACACTTATTTTAGTTGGCAAAGCCATAATTCACATCCAACAGTAATTTAGAGTCAAAAGATTAAATGTTAAAATGTCATCATTATAGACCATTTTGGGATCGTTCGACAGGTCCGGAGTCATCGTTTTTCATCCGAAAATTGATTTTTTGGACTGTACCAAAAATGATTCAAAATGTCAATTGGATCGTGCCTCATGTTGAATAACCACTTTTTAAACCCTCACAGTGACCAAAATTGCCATTTTTACAGAGTTTTGCTTACTCAAAAGCTTCAATTTTGACCCGTTTCGGGCACAGAAATGACTTTAAACACACTTATTCTAGTTGACAAAGTCATAATTCACATCCAACAGTCATTTAGAGTCAAAAGATTAAATGTTAAAATGTCATCATTATAGACCATTTTGGGATCGTTCGACAGGTCCGGAGTCATCGTTTTTCATCCAAAAATTTATTTTTTGGACTGTTCCAAAAATGATTCAAAATGTCAATTGGATCGTGCTTCATGTTGAATAACCACTATTTAAACCCTCACAGTGACCAAAATTGCCATTTTTACAGAGTTTTGCTTACTCAAAAGCTTCCATTTTGACCCGTTTCAGGCACAGAAATGACTTTAAACACACTTATTTTAGTTGACAAAGTCATAATTCACATCCAACAGTCATTTATAGTCAAAAGATTAAATGTTGAAATTTCATCTATATTGACCATTTTGTGATCGTTCGACAGGTCCGGAGTCATCGTTTTTCATCCGAAAATTGATTTTTTGGACTGTACCAAAAATGATTCAAAATGTCAATTGGATCGTGCCTCATGTTGAATAACCACTTTTTAAACCCTCACAGTGACCAAAATTGCCATTTTTACAGAGTTTTGCTTATTCAAAAGCTTCAATTTTGACCCGTTTCAGGCACAGAAATGACTTTAAACACACTTATTTTAGTTGACAAAGTCATAATTCACATCCAACAGTCATTTAGAGTCAAAAGATTAAATGTTGAAATTTCATCTATATTGACCATTTTGGGATCGTTCGACAGGTCCGGAGTCATCGTTTCTCATCCGAAAATTGATTTTTTGGACTGTACCAAAAATGATTCAAAATGTCAATTGGATCATGCCTCATGTTGAATAACCACTTTTTAAACCCTCACAGTGACCAAAATTGCCATTTTTACAGAGTTTTGCTTACTCAAAAGCTTCAATTTTGACCCGTTTCAGGCACAGAAATGACTTTAAACACACTTATTTTAGTTGAAAAAGTCATAATTCACATCCAACAGTCATTTAGAGTCAAAAGATTAAATGTTGAAATTTCCTCATTATAGACCATTTTGGGATCGTTCGACAGGTCCGGAGTCATCGTTTTTCATCCAAAAATTTATTTTTTGGACTGTTCCAAAAATGATTCAAAATGTCAATTGGATCGTGCCTCATGTTGAATAACCACTATTTAAACCCTCACAGTGACCAAAATTGCCATTTTTACAGAGTTTTGCTTACTCAAAAGCTTCCATTTTGACCCGTTTCAGGCACAGAAATGACTTTAAACACACTTATTTTAGTTGACAAAGTCATAATTCACATCCAACAGTCATTTAGAGTCAAAAGATTAAATGTTGAAATTTCATCTATATTGACCATTTTGTGATCGTTCGACAGGTCCGGAGTCATCGTTTTTCATCCGAAAATTGATTTTTTGGACTGTACCAAAAATGATTCAAAATGTCAATTGGATCGTGCCTCATGTTGAATAACCACTTTTTAAACCCTCACAGTGACCAAAATTGCCATTTTTACAGAGTTTTGCTTATTCAAAAGCTTCAATTTTGACCCGTTTCAGGCACAGAAATGACTTTAAACACACTTATTCTAGTTGACAAAGTCATAATTCACATCCAACAGTCATTTAGAGTCAAAAGATTAAATATTAAAATGTCATCATTATAGACCATTTTGGGATCGTTCGACAGGTCCGGAGTCATCGTTTTTCATCCGAAAATTGATTTTTTGGACTGTACCAAAAATTATACAAAATGTCAATTGGATCGTGCCTCATGTTGAATAACCACTTTTTAAACCCTCACAGTGACCAAAATTGCCATTTTTACAGAGTTTTGCTTACTCAAAAGCTTCAATTTTGACCCGTTTCAGGCACAGAAATGACTTTAAACACACTTATTTTAGTTGACAAAGTCATAATTCACATCCAACAGTCATTTAGAATCAAAAGATTAAATGTTGAAATGTCATCATTATAGACCATTTTGGGATCGTTCGACAGGTCCGGAGTCATCGTTTTTCATCCAAAAATTGATTTTTTGGACTGTTCCAAAAATGATTCAAAATGTCAATTGGATCGTGCCTCATGTTGAATAACCACTTTTTACACCCTCACAGTGACCAAAATTGCCATTTTTACAGAGTTTTGCTTACTCAAAAGCTTCCATTTTGACCCGTTTCAGGCACAGAAATGACTTTTAACACACTTATTTTAGTTGGCAAAGCCATAATTCACATCCAACAGTAATTTAGAGTCAAAAGATTAAATGTTAAAATGTCATCATTATAGACCATTTTGGGATCGTTCGACAGGTCCGGAGTCATCGTTTTTCATCCGAAAATTGATTTTTTGGACTGTACCAAAAATGATTCAAAATGTCAATTGGATCGTGCCTCATGTTGAATAACCACTTTTTAAACCCTCACAGTGACCAAAATTGCCATTTTTACAGAGTTTTGCTTACTCAAAAGCTTCAATTTTGACCCGTTTCGGGCACAGAAATGACTTTAAACACACTTATTCTAGTTGACAAAGTCATAATTCACATCCAACAGTCATTTAGAGTCAAAAGATTAAATGTTAAAATTTCATCATTATAGACCATTTTGGGATCGTTCGACAGGTCCGGAGTCATCGTTTTTCATCCGAAAATTGATTTTTTGGACTGTACCAAAAATGATTCAAAATGTCAATTGGATCGTGCCTCATGTTGAATAACCACTTTTTAAACCCTCACAGTGACCAAAATTGCCATTTTTACAGAGTTTTGCTTACTCAAAAGCTTCCATTTTGACCCGTTTCAGGCACAGAAATGACTTTAAACACACTTATTTTAGTTGACAAAGTCATAATTCACATCCAACAGTCATTTAGAGTCAAAAGATTAAATGTTAAAATTTCATCATTATAGACCATTTTGGGATCGTTCGACAGGTCCGGAGTCATCGTTTTTCATCCAAAAATTTATTTTTTGGACTGTTCCAAAAATGATTCAAAATGTCAATTGGATCGTGCCTCATGTTGAATAACCACTATTTAAACCCTCACAGTGACCAAAATTGCCATTTTTACAGAGTTTTGCTTACTCAAAAGCTTCCATTTTGACCCGTTTCAGGCACAGAAATGACTTTAAACACACTTATTTTAGTTGGCAAAGTCATAATTCACATCCAACAGTCATTTAGAGTCAAAAGATTAAATGTTGAAATTTCATCTATATTGACCATTTTGTGATCGTTCGACAGGTCCGGAGTCATCGTTTTTCATCTGAAAATTAATTTTTTGGACTGTACCAAAAATGATTCAAAATGTCAATTGGATCGTGCCTCATGTTGAATAACCACTTTTTAAACCCTCACAGTGACCAAAATTGCCATTTTTACAGAGTTTTGCTTATTCAAAAGCTTCAATTTTGACCCGTTTCAGGCACAGAAATGACTTTAAACACACTTATTTTAGTTGACAAAGTCATAATTCACATCCAACAGTCATTTAGAGTCAAAAGATTAAATGTTGAAATTTCATCTATATTGACCATTTTGGGATCGTTCGACAGGTCCGGAGTCATCGTTTCTCATCCGAAAATTGATTTTTTGGACTGTACCAAAAATGATTCAAAATGTCAATTGGATCATGCCTCATGTTGAATAACCACTTTTTAAACCCTCACAGTGACCAAAATTGCCATTTTTACAGAGTTTTGCTTACTCAAAAGCTTCAATTTTGACCCGTTTCAGGCACAGAAATGACTTTGAACACACTTATTTTAGTTGAAAAAGTCATAATTCACATCCAACAGTCATTTAGAGTCAAAAGATTAAATGTTGAAATTTCCTCATTATAGACCATTTTGGGATCGTTCGACAGGTCCGGAGTCATCGTTTTTCATCCAAAAATTGATTTTTTGGACTGTTCCAAAAATGATTCAAAATGTCAATTGGATCGTGCCTCATGTTGAATAACCACTTTTTAAACCCTCACAGTGACCAAAATTGCCATTTTACAGAGTTTTGCTTACTCAAAAGCTTCCATTTTGACCCGTTTCAGGCACAGAAATGACTTTAAACACACTTATTTTAGTTGACAAAGTCATAATTCACATCCAACAGTCATTTAGAGTCAAAAGATTAAATGTTAAAATTTCATCATTATAGACCATTTTGGGATCGTTCGACAGGTCCGGAGTCATCGTTTTTTATCCGAAAATTGATTTTTTGGACTGTACCAAAAATGATTCAAAATGTCAATTGGATCGTGCCTCATGTTGAATAACTACTTTTTAAACCCTCACAGTGACCAAAATTGCCATTTTTACAGAGTTTTGCTTACTCAAAAGCTTCAATTTTGACCCGTTTCGGGCACAGAAATGACTTTAAACACACTTATTCTAGTTGACAAAGTCATAATTCACATCCAACAGTCATTTAGAGTCAAAAGATTAAATGTTAAAATTTCATCTATATTGACCATTTTGTGATCGTTCGGCAGGTCCGGAGTCATCGTTTTTCATCCGAAAATTGATTTTTTGGACTGTACCAAAAATGATTCAAAATGTCAATTGGATCGTGCCTCGTGTTGAATAACCACTTTTTAAACCCTCACAGTGACCAAAATTGCCAATTTTACAGAGTTTTGCTTATTCAAAAGCTTCAATTTTGACCCGTTTCAGGCACAGAAATGACTTTAAACACACTTATTTTAGTTGACAAAGTCATAATTCACATCCAACAGTCATTTAGAGTCAAAAGATTAAATGTTGAAATTTTATCTATATTGACCATTTTGGGATCGTTCGACAGGTCCGGAGTCATCGTTTCTCATCCGAAAATTGATTTTTGGACTGTACCAAAAATGATTCAAAATGTCAATTGGATCATGCCTAATGTTAAATAACCACTTTTTAAACCCTCACAGTGACCAAAATTGCCATTTTTACAGAGTTTTGCTTACTCAAAAGCTTCAATTTTGACCCGTTTCAGGCACAGAAATGACTTTAAACACACTTATTTTAGTTGAAAAAGTCATAATTCACATCCAACAGTCATTTAGAGTCAAAAGATTAAATGTTGAAATTTCCTCATTATAGACCATTTTGGGATCGTTCGACAGGTCCGGAGTCATCGTTTTTCATCCAAAAATTGATTTTTTGGACTGTTCCAAAAATGATTCAAAATGTCAATTGGATCGTGCCTCATGTTGAATAACCACTTTTTAAACCCTCACAGTGACCAAAATTGCCATTTTTACAGAGTTTTGCTTACTCAAAAGCTTCTATTTTGACCCGTTTCAGGCACAGAAATGACTTTAAACACACTTATTTTAGTTGACAAAGTCATAATTCACATCCAACAGTCATTTAGAGTCAAAAGATTAAATGTTAAAATTTCATCATTATAGACCATTTTGGGATCGTTCGACAGGTCCGGAGTCATCATTTTTCATCCGAAAATTGATTTTTTGGACTGTACCAAAAATGATTCAAAATGTCAATTGGATCATGCCTCATGTTGAATAACCACTTTTTAAACCCTCACAGTGACCAAAATTGCCATTTTTACAGAGTTTTGCTTACTCAAAAGCTTCAATTTTGACCCGTTTCAGGCAAATAAATGACTTTAAACACACCTATTTTAGTTGACAAAGTCATAATTCACATCCAACAGTCATTTAGAGTCAAAAGATTAAATGTCGAAATTTCATCTATATTGACCATTTTGGGATCGTTCGACAAATCCGGAGTCATCGTTTGTCATCCGAAAATTGATTTTTTGGACTGTACCAAAAATTATTCAAAATGTCAATTGGATCGTGCCTCATGTTGAATAACCACTTTTTAAACCCTCACAGTGACCAAAATTGCCATTTTTACAGAGTTTTGCTTACTCATAAGCTTCAATTTTGACTTGTTTCAGGCACAGAAATGACTTTAAACACACTTATTTTAGTTGACAAAGTCATAATTCACATCCAACAGTCATTTAGAATCAAAAGATTAAATGTTGAAATTTCATCATTATAGACCATTTTGGGATCGTTCGACAGGTCCGGAGTCATCGTTTTTCATCCAAAAATTGATTTTTTGGACTGTTCCAAAAATGATTCAAAATGTCAATTGGATCGTGCCTCATGTTGAATAACCACTTTTTAAACCCTCACAGTGACCAAAATTGCCATTTTTACAGAGTTTTGCTTACTCAAAAGCTTCCATTTTGACCCGTTTCAGGCACAGAAATGACTTTAAACACACTTATTTTAGTTGACAAAGTCATAATTCACATCCAACAGTCATTTAGAATCAAAAGATTAAATGTTGAAATTTCATCATTATAGACCATTTTGGGATCGTTCGACAGGTCCGGAGTCATCGTTTTTCATCCAAAAATTGATTTTTTGGACTGTTCCAAAAATGATTCAAAATGTCAATTGGATCGTGCCTCATGTTAAATAACCACTTTTTAAACCCTCACAGTGACCAAAATTGCCATTTTTACAGAGTTTTGCTTACTCAAAAGCTTCCATTTTGACCCGTTTCAGGCACCGAAATGACTTTAAACACACTTATTTTAGTTGACAAAGTCATAATTCACATCCAACAGTCATTTAGAGTCAAAAGATTAAATGTTAAAATTTCATCATTATAGACCATTTTGGGATCGTTCGACAGGTCCGGAGTCATCGTTTTTCATCCGAAAATTGATTTTTTGGACTGTACCAAAAATGATTCATAATGTCAATTGGATCATGCCTCATGTTGAATAACCACTTTTAAAACCTTCACAGTGACCAAAATTGCCATTTTGACAGAGTTTTGCTTACTCAAAAGCTTAAATTTTGACCCGTTTCAGGCACAGAAATGACTTTAAACACACTTATTTTAGTTGGCAAAGCCATAATTCACATCCAACAGTAATTTAGAGTCAAACGATTAAATGTTAAAATGTCATCATTATAGACCATTTTGGGATCGTTCGACAGGTCCGGAGTCAACGTTTTTCATCCGAAAATTGATTTTTTGGACTGTACCAAAAATGATTCAAAATGTCAATTGGATCGTGCCTCATGTTGAATAACCACTGTTTAAACCCTCACAGTGACCAAAATTGCCATTTTGACAGAGTTTTGCTTACTCAAAAGCTTAAATTTTGACCCGTTTCAGGCACAGAAATGACTTTAAACACACTTATTTTAGTTGGCAAAGCCATAATTCACATCCAACAGTAATTTAGAGTCAAAAGATTAAATGTTAAAATGTCATCATTATAGACCATTTTGGGATCGTTCGACAGGTCCGGAGTCATTGTTTTTCAATCCGAAAATTGATTTTTTGGACTGTACCAAAAATGATTCAAAATGTCAATTGGATCATGCCTCATGTTGAATAACCACTTTTTAAACCCTCACAGTGACCAAAATTGCCATTTTTACAGAGTTTTGCTTACTCAAAAGCTTCAATTTTGACCCGTTTCAGGCACAGAAATGACTTTAAACACACTTATTTTAGTTGACAAAGTCATAATTCACATCCAACAGTCATTTAGAATCAAAAGATTAAATGTTGAAATTTCATCATTATAGACCATTTTGGGATCGTTCGACAGGTCCGGAGTCATCGTTTTTCATCCAAAAATTGATTTTTTGGACTGTACCAAAAATGATTCAAAATGTCAATTGGATCGTGCCTCATGTTGAATAACCACTTTTTAAACCCTCACAGTGACCAAAATTGCCATTTTTACAGAGTTTTGCTTACTCAAAAGCTTCAATTTTGACCCGTTTCGGGCACAGAAATGACTTTAAACACACTTATTCTAGTTGACAAAGTCATAATTCACATCCAACAGTCATTTAGAGTCAAAAGATTAAATGTTAAAATGTCATCATTATAGACCATTTTGGGATCGTTCGACAGGTCCGGAGTCATCGTTTTTCATCCGAAAATTGATTTTTTGGACTGTACCAAAAATGATTCAAAATGTCAATTGGATCGTGCCTCATGTTGAATAACCACTTTTTAAACCCTCACAGTGACCAAAATTGCCATTTTTACAGAGTTTTGCTTATTCAAAAGATTCAATTTTGACCCGTTTCAGGCACAGAAATGACTTTAAACACACTTATTTTAGTTGACAAAGTCATAATTCACATCCAACAGTCATTTAGAGTCAAAAGATTAAATGTTGAAATTTCATCTATATTGACCATTTTGGGATCGTTCGACAGGTCCGGAGTCATCGTTTCTCATCCGAAAATTGATTTTTTGGACTGTACCAAAAATGATTCAAAATGTCAATTGGATCATGCCTCATGTTGAATAACCACTTTTTAAACCCTCACAGTGACCAAAATTGCCATTTTTACAGAGTTTTGCTTACTCAAAAGCTTCAATTTTGACCTGTTTCAGGCACAGAAATGACTTTAAACACACTTATTTTAGTTGAAAAAGTCATAATTAACATCCAACAGTCATTTAGAGTCAAAAGATTAAATGTTGAAATTTCCTCATTATAGACCATTTTGGGATCGTTCGACAGGTCCGGAGTCATCGTTTTTCATCCAAAAATTGATTTTTTGGACTGTTCCAAAAATGATTCAAAATGTCAATTGGATCGTGCCTCATGTTGAATAACCACTTTTTAAACCCTCACAGTGACCAAAATTGCCATTTTGACAGAGTTTTGCTTACTCAAAAGCTTAAATTTTGACCCGTTTCAGGCACAGAAATGACTTTAAACACACTTATTTTAGTTGGCAAAGCCATAATTCACATCCAACAGTAATTTAGAGTCAAAAGATTAAATGTTAAAATGTCATCATTATAGACCATTTTGGGATCGTTCGACAGGTCCGGAGTCATCGTTTTTCATCCGAAAATTGATTTTTTGGACTGTACCAAAAATGATTCAAAATGTCAATTGGATCGTGCCTCATGTTGAATAACCACTTTTTAAACCCTCACAGTGACCAAAATTGCCATTTTTACAGAGTTTTGCTTACTCAAAAGCTTCAATTTTGACCCGTTTCGGGCACAGAAATGACTTTAAACACACTTATTCTATTTGACAAAGTCATAATTCACATCCAACAGTCATTTAGAGTCAAAAGATTAAATGTTAAAATGTCATCATTATAGACCATTTTGGGATCGTTCGACAGGTCCGGAGTCATCGTTTTTCATCCAAAAATTTATTTTTTGGACTGTTCCAAAAATGATTCAAAATGTCAATTGGATCGTGCTTCATGTTGAATAACCACTATTTAAACCCTCACAGTGACCAAAATTGCCATTTTTACAGAGTTTTGCTTACTCAAAAGCTTCCATTTTGACCCGTTTCAGGCACAGAAATGACTTTAAACACACTTATTTTAGTTGACAAAGTCATAATTCACATCCAACAGTCATTTATAGTCAAAAGATTAAATGTTGAAATTTCATCTATATTGACCATTTTGTGATCGTTCGACAGGTCCGGAGTCATCGTTTTTCATCCAAAAATTGATTTTTTGGACTGTACCAAAAATGATTCAAAATGTCAATTGGATCGTGCCTCATGTTGAATAACCACTTTTTAAACCCTCACAGTGACCAAAATTGCCATTTTTACAGAGTTTTGCTTATTCAAAAGCTTCAATTTTGACCCGTTTCAGGCACAGAAATGACTTTAAACACACTTATTTTAGTTGACAAAGTCATAATTCACATCCAACAGTCATTTAGAGTCAAAAGATTAAATGTTGAAATTTCATCTATATTGACCATTTTGGGATCGTTCGACAGGTCCGGAGTCATCATTTCTCATCCGAAAATTGATTTTTTGGACTGTACCAAAAATGATTCAAAATGTCAATTGGATCATGCCTCATGTTGAATAACCACTTTTTAAACCCTCACAGTGACCAAAATTGCCATTTTTACAGAGTTTTGCTTACTCAAAAGCTTCAATTTTGACCCGTTTCAGGCACAGAAATGACTTTAAACACACTTATTTTAGTTGAAAAAGTCATAATTCACATCCAACAGTCATTTAGAGTCAAAAGATTAAATGTTGAAATTTCCTCATTATAGACCATTTTGGGATCGTTCGACAGGTCCGGAGTCATCGTTTTTCATCCAAAAATTTATTTTTTGGACTGTTCCAAAAATGATTCAAAATGTCAATTGGATCGTGCCTCATGTTGAATAACCACTATTTAAACCCTCACAGTGACCAAAATTGCCATTTTTACAGAGTTTTGCTTACTCAAAAGCTTCCATTTTGACCCGTTTCAGGCACAGAAATGACTTTAAACACACTTATTTTAGTTGACAAAGTCATAATTCACATCCAACAGTCATTTAGAGTCAAAAGATTAAATGTTGAAATTTCATCTATATTGACCATTTTGTGATCGTTCGACAGGTCCGGAGTCATCGTTTTTCATCCGAAAATTGATTTTTTGGACTGTACCAAAAATGATTCAAAATGTCAATTGGATCGTGCCTCATGTTGAATAACCACTTTTTAAACCCTCACAGTGACCAAAATTGCCATTTTTACAGAGTTTTGCTTATTCAAAAGCTTCAATTTTGACCCGTTTCAGGCACAGAAATGACTTTAAACACACTTATTCTAGTTGACAAAGTCATAATTCACATCCAACAGTCATTTAGAGTCAAAAGATTAAATATTAAAATGTCATCATTATAGACCATTTTGGGATCGTTCGACAGGTCCGGAGTCATCGTTTTTCATCCGAAAATTGATTTTTTGGACTGTACCAAAAATTATACAAAATGTCAATTGGATCGTGCCTCATGTTGAATAACCACTTTTTAAACCCTCACAGTGACCAAAATTGCCATTTTTACAGAGTTTTGCTTACTCAAAAGCTTCAATTTTGACCCGTTTCAGGCAAATAAATGACTTTAAACACACCTATTTTAGTTGACAAAGTCATAATTCACATCCAACAGTCATTTAGAGTCAAAAGATTAAATGTCGAAATTTCATCTATATTGACCATTTTGGGATCGTTCGACAAATCCGGAGTCATCGTTTGTCATCCGAAAATTGATTTTTTGGACTGTACCAAAAATTATTCAAAATGTCAATTGGATCGTGCCTCATGTTGAATAACCACTTTTTAAACCCTCACAGTGACCAAAATTGCCATTTTTACAGAGTTTTGCTTACTCATAAGCTTCAATTTTGACTTGTTTCAGGCACAGAAATGACTTTAAACACACTTATTTTAGTTGACAAAGTCATAATTCACATCCAACAGTCATTTAGAATCAAAAGATTAAATGTTGAAATTTCATCATTATAGACCATTTTGGGATCGTTCGACAGGTCCGGAGTCATCGTTTTTCATCCAAAAATTGATTTTTTGGACTGTTCCAAAAATGATTCAAAATGTCAATTGGATCGTGCCTCATGTTAAATAACCTCTTTTTAAACCCTCACAGTGACCAAAATTGCCATTTTTACAGAGTTTTGCTTACTCAAAAGCTTCCATTTTGACCCGTTTCAGGCACCGAAATGACTTTAAACACACTTATTTTAGTTGACAAAGTCATAATTCACATCCAACAGTCATTTAGAGTCAAAAGATTAAATGTTAAAATTTCATCATTATAGACCATTTTGGGATCGTTCGACAGGTCCGGAGTCATCGTTTTTCATCCGAAAATTGATTTTTTGGACTGTACCAAAAATGATTCATAATGTCAATTGGATCATGCCTCATGTTGAATAACCACTTTTAAAACCTTCACAGTGACCAAAATTGCCATTTTGACAGAGTTTTGCTTACTCAAAAGCTTAAATTTTGACCCGTTTCAGGCACAGAAATGACTTTAAACACACTTATTTTAGTTGGCAAAGCCATAATTCACATCCAACAGTAATTTAGAGTCAAACGATTAAATGTTAAAATGTCATCATTATAGACCATTTTGGGATCGTTCGACAGGTCCGGAGTCATCGTTTTTCATCCGAAAATTGATTTTTTGGACTGTACCAAAAATGATTCAAAATGTCAATTGGATCGTGCCTCATGTTGATTAACCACTGTTTAAACCCTCACAGTGACCAAAATTGCCATTTTGACAGAGTTTTGCTTACTCAAAAGCTTAAATTTTGACCCGTTTCAGGCACAGAAATGACTTTAAACACACTTATTTTAGTTGGCAAAGCCATAATTCACATCCAACAGTAATTTAGAGTCAAAAGATTAAATGTTAAAATGTCATCATTATAGACCATTTTGGGATCGTTCGACAGGTCCGGAGTCATTGTTTTTCAATCCGAAAATTGATTTTTTGGACTGTACCAAAAATGATTCAAAATGTCAATTGGATCATGCCTCATGTTGAATAACCACTTTTTAAACCCTCACAGTGACCAAAATTGCCATTTTTACAGAGTTTTGCTTACTCAAAAGCTTCAATTTTGACCCGTTTCAGGCACAGAAATGACTTTAAACACACTTATTTTAGTTGACAAAGTCATAATTCACATCCAACAGTCATTTAGAATCAAAAGATTAAATGTTGAAATTTCATCATTATAGACCATTTTGGGATCGTTCGACAGGTCCGGAGTCATCGTTTTTCATCCAAAAATTGATTTTTTGGACTGTACCAAAAATGATTCAAAATGTCAATTGGATCGTGCCTCATGTTGAATAACCACTTTTTAAACCCTCACAGTGACCAAAATTGCCATTTTTACAGAGTTTTGCTTACTCAAAAGCTTCAATTTTGACCCGTTTCGGGCACAGAAATGACTTTAAACACACTTATTCTAGTTGACAAAGTCATAATTCACATCCAACAGTCATTTAGAGTCAAAAGATTAAATGTTAAAATGTCATCATTATAGACCATTTTGGGATCGTTCGACAGGTCCGGAGTCATCGTTTTTCATCCGAAAATTGATTTTTTGGACTGTACCAAAAATGATTCAAAATGTCAATTGGATCGTGCCTCATGTTGAATAACCACTTTTTAAACCCTCACAGTGACCAAAATTGCCATTTTTACAGAGTTTTGCTTATTCAAAAGATTCAATTTTGACCCGTTTCAGGCACAGAAATGACTTTAAACACACTTATTTTAGTTGACAAAGTCATAATTCACATCCAACAGTAATTTAGAGTCAAAAGATTAAATGTTAAAATGTCATCATTATAGACCATTTTGGGATCGTTCGACAGGTCCGGAGTCATCGTTTTTCATCCGAAAATTGATTTTTTGGACTGTACCAAAAATGATTCAAAATGTCAATTGGATCGTGCCTCATGTTGAATAACCACTTTTTAAACCCTCACAGTGACCAAAATTGCCATTTTTACAGAGTTTTGCTTACTCAAAAGCTTCAATTTTGACCCGTTTCGGGCACAGAAATGACTTTAAACACACTTATTCTAGTTGACAAAGTCATAATTCACATCCAACAGTTATTTAGAGTCAAAAGATTAAATGTTAAAATGTCATCATTATAGACCATTTTGGGATCGTTCGACAGGTCCGGAGTCATCATTTTTCATCCAAAAATTTATTTTTTGGACTGTTCCAAAAATGATTCAAAATGTCAATTGGATCGTGCTTCATGTTGAATAACCACTATTTAAACCCTCACAGTGACCAAAATTGCCATTTTTACAGAGTTTTGCTTACTCAAAAGCTTCCATTTTGACCCGTTTCAGGCACAGAAATGACTTTAAACACACTTATTTTAGTTGACAAAGTCATAATTCACATCCAACAGTCATTTATAGTCAAAAGATTAAATGTTGAAATTTCATCTATATTGACCATTTTGTGATCGTTCGACAGGTCCGGAGTCATCGTTTTTCATCCGAAAATTGATTTTTTGGACTGTACCAAAAATGATTCAAAATGTCAATTGGATCGTGCCTCATGTTGAATAACCACTTTTTAAACCCTCACAGTGACCAAAATTGCCATTTTTACAGAGTTTTGCTTATTCAAAAGCTTCAATTTTGACCCGTTTCAGGCACAGAAATGACTTTAAACACACTTATTTTAGTTGACAAAGTCATAATTCACATCCAACAGTCATTTAGAGTCAAAAGATTAAATGTTGAAATTTCATCTATATTGACCATTTTGGGATCGTTCGACAGGTCCGGAGTCATCGTTTCTCATCCGAAAATTGATTTTTTGGACTGTACCAAAAATGATTCAAAATGTCAATTGGATCATGCCTCATGTTGAATAACCACTTTTTAAACCCTCACAGTGACCAAAATTGCCATTTTTACAGAGTTTTGCTTACTCAAAAGCTTCAATTTTGACCCGTTTCAGGCACAGAAATGACTTTAAACACACTTATTTTAGTTGAAAAAGTCATAATTCACATCCAACAGTCATTTAGAGTCAAAAGATTAAATGTTGAAATTTCCTCATTATAGACCATTTTGGGATCGTTCGACAGGTCCGGAGTCATCGTTTTTCATCCAAAAATTTATTTTTTGGACTGTTCCAAAAATGATTCAAAATGTCAATTGGATCGTGCCTCATGTTGAATAACCACTATTTAAACCCTCACAGTGACCAAAATTGCCATTTTTACAGAGTTTTGCTTACTCAAAAGCTTCCATTTTGACCCGTTTCAGGCACAGAAATGACTTTAAACACACTTATTTTAGTTGACAAAGTCATAATTCACATCCAACAGTCATTTAGAGTCAAAAGATTAAATGTTGAAATTTCATCTATATTGACCATTTTGTGATCGTTCGACAGGTCCGGAGTCATCGTTTTTCATCCGAAAATTGATTTTTTGGACTGTACCAAAAATGATTCAAAATGTCAATTGGATCGTGCCTCATGTTGAATAACCACTTTTTAAACCCTCACAGTGACCAAAATTGCCATTTTTACAGAGTTTTGCTTATTCAAAAGCTTCAATTTTGACCCGTTTCAGGCACAGAAATGACTTTAAACACACTTATTCTAGTTGACAAAGTCATAATTCACATCCAACAGTCATTTAGAGTCAAAAGATTAAATATTAAAATGTCATCATTATAGACCATTTTGGGATCGTTCGACAGGTCCGGAGTCATCGTTTTTCATCCGAAAATTGATTTTTTGGACTGTACCAAAAATTATACAAAATGTCAATTGGATCGTGCCTCATGTTGAATAACCACTTTTTAAACCCTCACAGTGACCAAAATTGCCATTTTTACAGAGTTTTGCTTACTCAAAAGCTTCAATTTTGACCCGTTTCAGGCACAGAAATGACTTTAAACACACTTATTTTAGTTGACAAAGTCATAATTCACATCCAACAGTCATTTAGAATCAAAAGATTAAATGTTGAAATGTCATCATTATAGACCATTTTGGGATCGTTCGACAGGTCCGGAGTCATCGTTTTTCATCCAAAAATTGATTTTTTGGACTGTTCCAAAAATGATTCAAAATGTCAAATGGATCGTGCCTCATGTTGAATAACCACTTTTTACACCCTCACAGTGACCAAAATTGCCATTTTTACAGAGTTTTGCTTACTCAAAAGCTTCCATTTTGACCCGTTTCAGGCACAGAAATGACTTTAAACACACTTATTTTAGTTGACAAAGTCATAATTCACATCCAACAGTCATTTAGAGTCAAAAGATTAAATGTTAAAATGTCATCATTATAGACCATTTTGGGATCGTTCGACAGGTCCGGAGTCATCGTTTTTCATCCGAAAATTGATTTTTTGGACTGTACCAAAAATGATTCAAAATGTCAATTGGATCATGCCTCATGTTGAATAACCACTTTTAAAACCCTCACAGTGACCAAAATTGCCATTTTGACAGAGTTTTGCTTACTCAAAAGCTTAAATTTTGACCCGTTTCAGGCACAGAAATGACTTTAAACACACTTATTTTAGTTGGCAAAGCCATAATTCACATCCAACAGTAATTTAGAGTCAAAAGATTAAATGTTAAAATGTCATCATTATAGACCATTTTGGGATCGTTCGACAGGTCCGGAGTCATCGTTTTTCATCCGAAAATTGATTTTTTGGACTGTACCAAAAATGATTCAAAATGTCAATTGGATCGTGCCTCATGTTGAATAACCACTTTTTAAACCCTCACAGTGACCAAAATTGCCATTTTTACAGAGTTTTGCTTACTCAAAAGCTTCAATTTTGACCCGTTTCGGGCACAGAAATGACTTTAAACACACTTATTCTAGTTGACAAAGTCATAATTCACATCCAACAGTCATTTAGAGTCAAAAGATTAAATGTTAAAATTTCATCATTATAGACCATTTTGGGATCGTTCGACAGGTCCGGAGTCATCGTTTTTCATCCGAAAATTGATTTTTTGGACTGTACCAAAAATGATTCAAAATGTCAATTGGATCGTGCCTCATGTTGAATAACCACTTTTTAAACCCTCACAGTGACCAAAATTGCCATTTTTACAGAGTTTTGCTTACTCAAAAGCTTCCATTTTGACCCGTTTCAGGCACAGAAATGACTTTAAACACACTTATTTTAGTTGACAAAGTCATAATTCACATCCAACAGTCATTTAGAGTCAAAAGATTAAATGTTAAAATTTCATCATTATAGACCATTTTGGGATCGTTCGACAGGTCCGGAGTCATCGTTTTTCATCCAAAAATTTATTTTTTGGACTGTTCCAAAAATGATTCAAAATGTCAATTGGATCGTGCCTCATGTTGAATAACCACTATTTAAACCCTCACAGTGACCAAAATTGCCATTTTTACAGAGTTTTGCTTACTCAAAAGCTTCCATTTTGACCCGTTTCAGGCACAGAAATGACTTTAAACACACTTATTTTAGTTGACAAAGTCATAATTCACATCCAACAGTCATTTAGAGTCAAAAGATTAAATGTTGAAATTTCATCTATATTGACCATTTTGTGATCGTTCGACAGGTCCGGAGTCATCGTTTTTCATCTGAAAATTAATTTTTTGGACTGTACCAAAAATGATTCAAAATGTCAATTGGATCGTGCCTCATGTTGAATAACCACTTTTTAAACCCTCACAGTGACCAAAATTGCCATTTTTACAGAGTTTTGCTTATTCAAAAGCTTCAATTTTGACCCGTTTCAGGCACAGAAATGACTTTAAACACACTTATTTTAGTTGACAAAGTCATAATTCACATCCAACAGTCATTTAGAGTCAAAAGATTAAATGTTGAAATTTCATCTATATTGACCATTTTGGGATCGTTCGACAGGTCCGGAGTCATCGTTTCTCATCCGAAAATTGATTTTTTGGACTGTACCAAAAATGATTCAAAATGTCAATTGGATCATGCCTCATGTTGAATAACCACTTTTTAAACCCTCACAGTGACCAAAATTGCCATTTTTACAGAGTTTTGCTTACTCAAAAGCTTCAATTTTGACCCGTTTCAGGCACAGAAATGACTTTAAACACACTTATTTTAGTTGAAAAAGTCATAATTCACATCCAACAGTCATTTAGAGTCAAAAGATTAAATGTTGAAATTTCCTCATTATAGACCATTTTGGGATCGTTCGACAGGTCCGGAGTCATCGTTTTTCATCCAAAAATTGATTTTTTGGACTGTTCCAAAAATGATTCAAAATGTCAATTGGATCGTGCCTCATGTTGAATAACCACTTTTTAAACCCTCACAGTGACCAAAATTGCCATTTTACAGAGTTTTGCTTACTCAAAAGCTTCCATTTTGACCCGTTTCAGGCACAGAAATGACTTTAAACACACTTATTTTAGTTGTCAAAGTCATAATTCACATCCAACAGTCATTTAGAGTCAAAAGATTAAATGTTAAAATTTCATCATTATAGACCATTTTGGGATCGTTCGACAGGTCCGGAGTCATCATTTTTCATCCGAAAATTGATTTTTTGGACTGTACCAAAAATGATTCAAAATGTCAATTGGATCATGCCTCATGTTGAATAACCACTTTTTAAACCCTCACAGTCACCAAAATTGCCATTTTTACAGAGTTTTGCTTACTCAAAAGCTTCAATTTTGACCCGTTTCGGGCACAGAAATGACTTTAAACACACTTATTCTAGTTGACAAAGTCATAATTCACATCCAACAGTCATTTAGAGTCAAAAGATTAAATATTAAAATGTCATCATTATAGACCATTTTGGGATCGTTCGACAGGTCCGGAGTCATCGTTTTTCATCCGAAAATTGATTTTTTGGACTGTACCAAAAATTATACAAAATGTCAATTGGATCGTGCCTCATGTTGAATAACCACTTTTTAAACCCTCACAGTGACCAAAATTGCCATTTTTACAGAGTTTTGCTTATTCAAAAGCTTCAATTTTGACCCGTTTCAGGCACAGAAATGACTTTAAATACACTTATTTTAGTTGACAAAGTCATAATTCACATCCAACAGTCATTTAGAGTCAAAAGATTAAATGTCGAAATTTCATCTATATTGACCATTTTGGGATCGTTCGACAGGTCCGGAGTCATCGTTTTTCATCCGAAAATTGATTTTTTGGACTGTACCAAAAATGATTCAAAATGTCAATTGGATCGTGCCTCATGTTGAATAACCACTTTTTAAACCCTCACAGTGACCAAAATTGCCATTTTTACAGAGTTTTGCTTACTCATAAGCTTCAATTTTGACCCGTTTCAGGCACAGAAATGACTTTAAACACACTTATTTTAGTTGACAAAGTCATAATTCACATCCAACAGTCATTTAGAATCAAAAGATTAAATGTTGAAATTTCATCATTATAGACCATTTTGGGATCGTTCGACAGGTCCGGAGTCATCGTTTTTCATCCAAAAATTGATTTTTTGGACTGTTCCAAAAATGATTCAAAATGTCAATTGGATCGTGCCTCATGTTGAATAACCACTTTTTAAACCCTCACAGTGACCAAAATTGCCATTTTTACAGAGTTTTGCTTACTCAAAAGCTTCCATTTTGACCCGTTTCAGGCACAGAAATGACTTTAAACACACTTATTTTAGTTGACAAAGTCATAATTCACATCCAACAGTCATTTAGAATCAAAAGATTAAATGTTGAAATTTCATCATTATAGACCATTTTGGGATCGTTCGACAGGTACGGAGTCATCGTTTTTCATCCAAAAATTGATTTTTTGGACTGTTCCAAAAATGATTCAAAATGTCAATTGGATCGTGCCTCATGTTAAATAACCACTTTTTAAACCCTCACAGTGACCAAAATTGCCATTTTTACAGAGTTTTGCTTACTCAAAAGCTTCCATTTTGACCCGTTTCAGGCACAGAAATGACTTTAAACACACTTATTTTAGTTGACAAAGTCATAATTCACATCCAACAGTCATTTAGAGTCAAAAGATTAAATGTTAAAATTTCATCATTATAGACCATTTTGGGATCGTTTGACAGGTCCGGAGTCATTGTTTTTCATCCGAAAATTGATTTTTTGGACTGTACCAAAAATGATTCAAAATGTCAATTGGATCATGCCTCATGTTGAATAACCACTTTTAAAACCCTCACAGTGACCAAAATTGCCATTTTGACAGAGTTTTGCTTACTCAAAAGCTTAAATTTTGACCCGTTTCAGGCACAGAAATGACTTTAAACACACTTATTTTAGTTGGCAAAGCCATAATTCACATCCAACAGTAATTTAGAGTCAAACGATTAAATGTTAAAATGTCATCATTATAGACCATTTTGGGATCGTTCGACAGGTCCGGAGTCATCGTTTTTCATCCGAAAATTGATTTTTTGGACTGTACCAAAAATGATTCAAAATGTCAATTGGATCGTGCCTCATGTTGAATAACCACTGTTTAAACCCTCACAGTGACCAAAATTGCCATTTTGACAGAGTTTTGCTTACTCAAAAGCTTAAATTTTGACCCGTTTCAGGCACAGAAATGACTTTAAACACACTTATTTTAGTTGGCAAAGCCATAATTCACATCCAACAGTAATTTAGAGTCAAAAGATTAAATGTTAAAATGTCATCATTATAGACCATTTTGGGATCGTTCGACAGGTCCGGAGTCATCGTTTTTCATCCGAAATTGATTTTTTGGACTGTACCAAAAATGATTCAAAATGTCAATTGGATCGTGCCTCATGTTGAATAACCACTTTTTAAACCCTCACAGTGACCAAAATTGCCATTTTTACAGAGTTTTGCTTACTCAAAAGCTTCCATTTTGACCCGTTTCAGGCACAGAAATGACTTTAAACACACTTATTTTAGTTGACAAAGTCATAATTCACATCCAACAGTCATTTAGAGTCAAAAGATTAAATGTTGAAATTTCATCTATATTGACCATTTTGTGATCGTTCGACAGGTCCGGAGTCATCGTTTTTCATCCAAAAATTTATTTTTTGGACTGTTCCAAAAATGATTCAAAATGTCAATTGGATCGTGCCTCATGTTGAATAACCACTATTTAAACCCTCACAGTGACCAAAATTGCCATTTTTACAGAGTTTTGCTTACTCAAAAGCTTCCATTTTGACCCGTTTCAGGCACAGAAATGACTTTAAACACACTTATTTTAGTTGACAAAGTCATAATTCACATCCAACAGTCATTTAGAGTCAAAAGATTAAATGTTGAAATTTCATCTATATTGACCATTTTGTGATCGTTCGACAGGTCCGGAGTCATCGTTTTTCATCCGAAAATTGATTTTTTGGACTGTACCAAAATGATTCAAAATGTCAATTGGATCGTGCCTCATGTTGAATAACCACTTTTTAAACCCTCACAGTGACCAAAATTGCCATTTTTACAGAGTTTTGCTTATTCAAAAGCTTCAATTTTGACCCGTTTCAGGCACAGAAATGACTTTAAACACACTTATTTTAGTTGACAAAGTCATAATTCACATCCAACAGTCATTTAGAGTCAAAAGATTAAATGTTGAAATTTCATCTATATTGACCATTTTGGGATCGTTCGACAGGTCCGGAGTCATCGTTTCTCATCCGAAAATTGATTTTTTGGACTGTACCAAAAATGATTCAAAATGTCAATTGGATCATGCCTAATGTTGAATAACCACTTTTTAAACCCTCACAGTGACCAAAATTGCCATTTTTACAGAGTTTTGCTTACTCAAAAGCTTCAATTTTGACCCGTTTCAGGCACAGAAATGACTTTAAACACACTTATTTTAGTTGAAAAAGTCATAATTCACATCCAACAGTCATTTAGAGTCAAAAGATTAAATGTTGAAATTTCCTCATTATAGACCATTTTGGGATCGTTCGACAGGTCCGGAGTCATCGTTTTTCATCCAAAAATTGATTTTTTGGACTGTTCCAAAAATGATTCAAAATGTCAATTGGATCGTGCCTCATGTTGAATAACCACTTTTTAAACCCTCACAGTGACCAAAATTGCCAATTGTACAGAGTTTTGCTTACTCAAAAGCTTCTATTTTGACCCGTTTCAGGCACAGAAATGACTTTAAACACACTTATTTTAGTTGACAAAGTCATAATTCACATCCAACAGTCATTTAGAGTCAAAAGATTAAATGTTAAAATTTCATCATTATAGACCATTTTGGGATCGTTCGACAGGTCCGGAGTCATCATTTTTCATCCGAAAATTGATTTTTTGGACTGTACCAAAAATGATTCAAAATGTCAATTGGATCATGCCTCATGTTGAATAACCACTTTTTAAACCCTCACAGTGACCAAAATTGCCATTTTTACAGAGTTTTGCTTACTCAAAAGCTTCAATTTTGACCCGTTTCAGGCACAGAAATGACTTTAAACACACCTATTTTAGTTGACAAAGTCATAATTCACATCCAACAGTCATTTAGAGTCAAAAGATTAAATGTCGAAATTTCATCTATATTGACCATTTTGGGATCGTTCGACAGGTCCGGAGTCATCGTTTGTCATCCGAAAATTGATTTTTTGGACTGTACCAAAAATGATTCAAAATGTCAATTGGATCGTGCCTCATGTTGAATAACCACTTTTTAAACCCTCACAGTGACCAAAATTGCCATTTTTACAGAGTTTTGCTTACTCAAAAGCTTCAATTTTGACCCGTTTCAGGCACAGAAATGACTTTAAACACACTTATTTTAGTTAAAAAAGTCATAATTCACATCCAACAGTCATTTAGAGTCAAAAGATTAAATGTTGAAATTTCCTCATTATAGACCATTTTGGGATCGTTCGACAGGTCCGGAGTCATCATTTTTCATCCGAAAATTGATTTTTTGGACTGTACCAAAAATGATTCAAAATGTCAATTGGATCATGCCTCATGTTGAATAACCACTTTTTAAACCCTCACAGTCACCAAAATTGCCATTTTTACAGAGTTTTGCTTACTCAAAAGCTTCAATTTTGACCCGTTTCGGGCACAGAAATGACTTTAAACACACTTATTCTAGTTGACAAAGTCATAATTCACATCCAACAGTCATTTAGAGTCAAAAGATTAAATATTAAAATGTCATCATTATAGACCATTTTGGGATCGTTCGACAGGTCCGGAGTCATCGTTTTTCATCCGAAAATTGATTTTTTGGACTGTACCAAAAATTATACAAAATGTCAATTGGATCGTGCCTCATGTTGAATAACCACTTTTTAAACCCTCACAGTGACCAAAATTGCCATTTTTACAGAGTTTTGCTTACTCAAAAGCTTAAATTTTGACCCGTTTCAGGCACAGAAATGACTTTAAACACACTTATTTTAGTTGACAAAGTCATAATTCACATCCAACAGTCATTTAGAATCAAAAGATTAAATGTTGAAATTTCATCATTATAGACCATTTTGGGATCGTTCGACAGGTCCGGAGTCATCGTTTTTCATCCAAAAATTGATTTTTTGGACTGTTCCAAAAATGATTCAAAATGTCAATTGGATCGTGCCTCATGTTAAATAACCACTTTTTAAACCCTCACAGTGACCAAAATTGCCATTTTTACAGAGTTTTGCTTACTCAAAAGCTTCCATTTTGACCCGTTTCAGGCACAGAAATGACTTTAAACACACTTATTTTAGTTGACAAAGTCATAATTCACATCCAACAGTCATTTAGAGTCAAAAGATTAAATGTTAAAATTTCATCATTATAGACCATTTTGGGATCGTTTGACAGGTCCGGAGTCATTGTTTTTCATCCGAAAATTGATTTTTTGGACTGTACCAAAAATGATTCAAAATGTCAATTGGATCATGCCTCATGTTGAATAACCACTTTTAAAACCCTCACAGTGACCAAAATTGCCATTTTGACAGAGTTTTGCTTACTCAAAAGCTTAAATGTTGACCCGTTTCAGGCACAGAAATGACTTTAAACACACTTATTTTAGTTGGCAAAGCCATAATTCACATCCAACAGTAATTTAGAGTCAAACGATTAAATGTTAAAATGTCATCATTATAGACCATTTTGGGATCGTTCGACAGGTCCGGAGTCATCGTTTTTCATCCGAAAATTGATTTTTTGGACTGTACCAAAAATGATTCAAAATGTCAATTGGATCGTGCCTCATGTTGAATAACCACTGTTTAAACCCTCACAGTGACCAAAATTGCCATTTTGACAGAGTTTTGCTTACTCAAAAGCTTAAATTTTGACCTGTTTCAGGCACAGAAATGACTTTAAACACACTTATTTTAGTTGGCAAAGCCATAATTCACATCCAACAGTAATTTAGAGTCAAAAGATTAAATGTTAAAATGTCATCATTATAGACCATTTTGGGATCGTTCGACAGGTCCGGAGTCATCGTTTTTCATCCGAAAATTGATTTTTTGGACTGTACCAAAAATGATTCAAAATGTCAATTGGATCATGCCTCATGTTGAATAACCACTTTTAAAACCCTCACAGTGACCAAAATTGCCATTTTGACAGAGTTTTGCTTACTCAAAAGCTTAAATTTTGACACTTTTCAGGCACAGAAATGACTTTAAACACACTTATTTTAGTTGGCAAAGCCATAATTCACATCCAACAGTAATTTAGAGTCAAAAGATTAAATGTTAAAATGTCATCATTATAGACCATTTTGGGATCGTTCGACAGGTCCGGAGTCATCGTTTTTCATCCGAAAATTGATTTTTTGGACTGTACCAAAAATGATTCAAAATGTCAATTGGATCGTGCCTCATGTTGAATAACCACTTTTTAAACCCTCACAGTGACCAAAATTGCCATTTTTACAGAGTTTTGCTTACTCAAAAGCTTCAATTTTGACCCGTTTCGGGCACAGAAATGACTTTAAACACACTTATTCTAGTTGACAAAGTCATAATTCACATCCAACAGTCATTTAGAGTCAAAAGATTAAATGTTAAAATTTCATCATTATAGACCATTTTGGGATCGTTCGACAGGTCCGGAGTCATCGTTTTTCATCCGAAATTGATTTTTTGGACTGTACCAAAAATGATTCAAAATGTCAATTGGATCGTGCCTCATGTTGAATAACCACTTTTTAAACCCTCACAGTGACCAAAATTGCCATTTTTACAGAGTTTTGCTTACTCAAAAGCTTCCATTTTGACCCGTTTCAGGCACAGAAATGACTTTAAACACACTTATTTTAGTTGACAAAGTCATAATTCACATCCAACAGTCATTTAGAGTCAAAAGATTAAATGTTAAAATTTCATCATTATAGACCATTTTGGGATCGTTCGACAGGTCCGGAGTCATCGTTTTTCATCCAAAAATTTATTTTTTGGACTGTTCCAAAAATGATTCAAAATGTCAATTGGATCGTGCCTCATGTTGAATAACCACTATTTAAACCCTCACAGTGACCAAAATTGCCATTTTTACAGAGTTTTGCTTACTCAAAAGCATCCATTTTGACCCGTTTCAGGCACAGAAATGACTTTAAACACACTTATTTTAGTTGACAAAGTCATAATTCACATCCAACAGTCATTTAGAGTCAAAAGATTAAATGTTGAAATTTCATCTATATTGACCATTTTGTGATCGTTCGACAGGTCCGGAGTCATCGTTTTTCATCCGAAAATTGATTTTTTGGACTGTACCAAAAATGATTCAAAATGTCAATTGGATCGTGCCTCATGTTGAATAACCACTTTTTAAACCCTCACAGTGACCAAAATTGCCATTTTTACAGAGTTTTGCTTATTCAAAAGCTTCAATTTTGACCCGTTTCAGGCACAGAAATGACTTTAAACACACTTATTTTAGTTGACAAAGTCATAATTCACATCCAACAGTCATTTAGAGTCAAAAGATTAAATGTTGAAATTTCATCTATATTGACCATTTTGGGATCGTTCGACAGGTCCGGAGTCATCGTTTCTCATCCGAAAATTGATTTTTTGGACTGTACCAAAAATGATTCAAAATGTCAATTGGATCATGCCTAATGTTGAATAACCACTTTTTAAACCCTCACAGTGACCAAAATTGCCATTTTTACAGAGTTTTGCTTACTCAAAAGCTTCAATTTTGACCCGTTTCAGGCACAGAAATGACTTTAAACACACTTATTTTAGTTGAAAAAGTCATAATTCACATCCAACAGTCATTTAGAGTCAAAAGATTAAATGTTGAAATTTCCTCATTATAGACCATTTTGGGATCGTTCGACAGGTCCGGAGTCATCGTTTTTCATCCAAAAATTTATTTTTTGGACTGTTCCAAAAATGATTCAAAATGTCAATTGGATCGTGCCTCATGTTGAATAACCACTTTTTAAACCCTCACAGTGACCAAAATTGCCATTTTTACAGAGTTTTGCTTACTCAAAAGATTCTATTTTGACCCGTTTCAGGCACAGAAATGACTTTAAACACACTTATTTTAGTTGACAAAGTCATAATTCACATCCAACAGTCATTTAGAGTCAAAAGATTAAATGTTAAAATTTCATCATTATAGACCATTTTGGGATCGTTCGACAGGTCCGGAGTCATCATTTTTCATCCGAAAATTGATTTTTTGGACTGTACCAAAAATGATTCAAAATGTCAATTGGATCATGCCTCATGTTGAATAACCACTTTTTAAACCCTCACAGTGACCAAAATTGCCATTTTTACAGAGTTTTGCTTACTCAAAAGCTTCAATTTTGACCCGTTTCAGGCACAGAAATGACTTTAAACACACCTATTTTAGTTGACAAAGTCATAATTCACATCCAACAGTCATTTAGAGTCAAAAGATTAAATGTCGAAATTTCATCTATATTGACCATTTTGGGATCGTTCGACAGGTCCGGAGTCATCGTTTGTCATCCGAAAATTGATTTTTTGGACTGTACCAAAAATGATTCAAAATGTCAATTGGATCGTGCCTCATGTTGAATAACCACTTTTTAAACCCTCACAGTGACCAAAATTGCCATTTTTACAGAGTTTTGCTTACTCATAAGCTTCAATTTTGACTTGTTTCAGGCACAGAAATGACTTTAAACACACTTATTTTAGTTGACAAAGTCATAATTCACATCCAACAGTCATTTAGAATCAAAAGATTAAATGTTGAAATTTCATCATTATAGACCATTTTGGGATCGTTCGACAGGTCCGGAGTCATCGTTTTTCATCCAAAAATTGATTTTTTGGACTGTTCCAAAAATGATTCAAAATGTCAATTGGATCGTGCCTCATGTTGAATAACCACTTTTTAAACCCTCACAGTGACCAAAATTGCCATTTTTACAGAGTTTTGCTTACTCAAAAGCTTCCATTTTGACCCGTTTCAGGCACAGAAATGACTTTAAACACACTTATTTTAGTTGACAAAGTCATAATTCACATCCAACAGTCATTTAGAATCAAAAGATTAAATGTTGAAATTTCATCATTATAGACCATTTTGGGATCGTTCGACAGGTCCGGAGTCATCGTTTTTCATCCAAAAATTGATTTTTTGGACTGTTCCAAAAATGATTCAAAATGTCAATTGGATCGTGCCTCATGTTAAATAACCACTTTTTAAACCCTCACAGTGACCAAAATTGCCATTTTTACAGAGTTTTGCTTACTCAAAAGCTTCCATTTTGACCCGTTTCAGGCACCGAAATGACTTTAAACACACTTATTTTAGTTGACAAAGTCATAATTCACATCCAACAGTCATTTAGACTCAAAAGATTAAATGTTAAAATTTCATCATTATAGACCATTTTGGGATCGTTCGACAGGTCCGGAGTCATCGTTTTTCATCCGAAAATTGATTTTTTGGACTGTACCAAAAATGATTCAAAATGTCAATTGGATCATGCCTCATGTTGAATAACCACTTTTTAAACCCTCACAGTGACCAAAATTGCCATTTTTACAGAGTTTTGCTTACTCAAAAGCTTAAATTTTGACCCGTTTCAGGCACAGAAATGACTTTAAACACACTTATTTTAGTTTGCAAAGCCATAATTCACATCCAACAGTAATTTAGAGTCAAAAGATTAAATGTTAAAATGTCATCATTATAGACCATTTTGGGATCGTTCGACAGGTCCGGAGTCATTGTTTTTCAATCCGAAAATTGATTTTTTGGACTGTACCAAAAATGATTCAAAATGTCAATTGGATCATGCCTCATGTTGAATAACCACTTTTTAAACCCTCACAGTGACCAAAATTGCCATTTTTACAGAGTTTTGCTTACTCAAAAGCTTCCATTTTGACCCGTTTCAGGCACAGAAATGACTTTAAACACACTTATTTTAGTTGACAAAGTCATAATTCACATCCAACAGTCATTTAGAGTCAAAAGATTAAATGTTAAAATTTCATCATTATAGACCATTTTGGGATCGTTCGACAGGTCCAGAGTCATCGTTTTTCATCCAAAAATTTATTTTTTGGACTGTTCCAAAAATGATTCAAAATGTCAATTGGATCGTGCCTCATGTTGAATAACCACTATTTAAACCCTCACAGTGACCAAAATTGCCATTTTTACAGAGTTTTGCTTACTCAAAAGCTTCCATTTTGACCCGTTTCAGGCACAGAAATGACTTTAAACACACTTATTTTAGTTGACAAAGTCATAATTCACATCCAACAGTCATTTAGAGTCAAAAGATTAAATGTTGAAATTTCATCTATATTGACCATTTTGTGATCGTTCGACAGGTCCGGAGTCATCGTTTTTCATCCGAAAATTGATTTTTTGGACTGTACCAAAAATGATTCAAAATGTCAATTGGATCGTGCCTCATGTTGAATAACCACTTTTTAAACCCTCACAGTGACCAAAATTGCCATTTTTACAGAGTTTTGCTTATTCAAAAGCTTCAATTTTGACCCGTTTCAGGCACAGAAATGACTTTAAACACACTTATTTTAGTTGACAAAGTCATAATTCACATCCAACAGTCATTTAGAGTCAAAAGATTAAATGTTGAAATTTCATCTATATTGACCATTTTGGGATCGTTCGACAGGTCCGGAGTCATCGTTTCTCATCCGAAAATTGATTTTTTGGACTGTACCAAAAATGATTCAAAATGTCAATTGGATCATGCCTAATGTTGAATAACCACTTTTTAAACCCTCACAGTGACCAAAATTGCCATTTTTACAGAGTTTTGCTTACTCAAAAGCTTCAATTTTGACCCGTTTCAGGCACAGAAATGACTTTAAACACACTTATTTTAGTTGAAAAAGTCATAATTCACATCCAACAGTCATTTAGAGTCAAAAGATTAAATGTTGAAATTTCCTCATTATAGACCATTTTGGGATCGTTCAACAGGTCCGGAGTCATCGTTTTTCATCCAAAAATTGATTTTTTGGACTGTTCCAAAAATGATTCAAAATGTCAATTGGATCGTGCCTCATGTTGAATAACCACTTTTTAAACCCTCACAGTGACCAAAATTGCCATTTTTACAGAGTTTTGCTTACTCAAAAGCTTCTATTTTGACCCGTTTCAGGCACAGAAATGACTTTAAACACACTTATTTTAGTTGACAAAGTCATAATTCACATCCAACAGTCATTTAGAGTCAAAAGATTAAATGTTAAAATTTCATCATTATAGACCATTTTGGGATCGTTCGACAGGTCCGGAGTCATCATTTTTCATCCGAAAATTGATTTTTTGGACTGTACCAAAAATGATCCAAAATGTCAATTAGATCATGCCTCATGTTGAATAACCACTTTTTAAACCCTCACAGTGACCAAAATTGCCATTTTTACAGAGTTTTGCTTACTCAAAAGCTTCAATTTTGACCCGTTTCAGGCACAGAAATGACTTTAAACACACCTATTTTAGTTGACAAAGTCATAATTCACATCCAACAGTCATTTAGAGTCAAAAGATTAAATGTCGAAATTTCATCTATATTGACCATTTTGGGATCGTTCGACAGGTCCGGAGTCATCGTTTGTCATCCGAAAATTGATTTTTTGGACTGTACCAAAAATGATTCAAAATGTCAATTGGATCGTGCCTCATGTTGAATAACCACTTTTTAAACCCTCACAGTGACCAAAATTGCCATTTTTACAGAGTTTTGCTTACTCAAAAGCTTCATTTTGACCCGTTTCAGGCACAGAAATGACTTTAAACACACTTATTTTAGTTGACAAAGTCATAATTCACATCCAACAGTCATTTAGAGTCAAAAGATTAAATGTTAAAATTTCATCATTATAGACCATTTTGGGATCGTTCGACAGGTCCGGAGTCATCGTTTTTCATCCAAAAATTTATTTTTTGGACTGTTCCAAAAATGATTCAAAATGTCAATTGGATCGTGCCTCATGTTGAATAACCACTATTTAAACCCTCACAGTGACCAAAATTGCCATTTTTACAGAGTTTTGCTTACTCAAAAGCTTCCATTTTGACCCGTTTTCAGGCACAGAAATGACTTTAAACACACTTATTTTAGTTGACAAAGTCATAATTCACATCCAACAGTCATTTAGAGTCAAAAGATTAAATGTTAAAATTTCATCATTATAGACCATTTTGGGATCGTTTGACAGGTCCGGAGTCATCATTTTTCATCCGAAAATTGATTTTTTGGACTGTACCAAAAATGATTCAAAATGTCAATTGGATCATGCCTCATGTTGAATAACCACTTTTAAACCCTCACAGTGACCAAAATTGCCATTTTTACAGAGTTTTGCTTACTCAAAAGCTTCAATTTTGACCCGTTTCAGGCACAGAAATGACTTTAAACACACTTATTTTAGTTGAAAAAGTCATAATTCACATCCAACAGTCATTTAGAGTCAAAAGATTAAATGTTGAAATTTCCTCATTATAGACCATTTTGGGATCGTTCGACAGGTCCGGAGTCATCGTTTTTCATCCAAAAATTGATTTTTTGGACTGTTCCAAAAATGATTCAAAATGTCAATTGGATCGTGCCTCATGTTGAATAACCACTTTTTAAACCCTCACAGTGACCAAAATTGCCAATTGTACAGAGTTTTGCTTACTCAAAAGCTTCTATTTTGACCCGTTTCAGGCACAGAAATGACTTTAAACACACTTATTTTAGTTGACAAAGTCATAATTCACATCCAACAGTCATTTAGAGTCAAAAGATTAAATGTTAAAATTTCATCATTATAGACCATTTTGGGATCGTTCGACAGGTCCGGAGTCATCATTTTTCATCCGAAAATTGATTTTTTGGACTGTACCAAAAATGATTCAAAATGTCAATTGGATCATGCCTCATGTTGAATAACCACTTTTTAAACCCTCACAGTGACCAAAATTGCCATTTTTACAGAGTTTTGCTTACTCAAAAGCTTCAATTTTGACCCGTTTCAGGCACAGAAATGACTTTAAACACACCTATTTTAGTTGACAAAGTCATAATTCACATCCAACAGTCATTTAGAGTCAAAAGATTAAATGTCGAAATTTCATCTATATTGACCATTTTGGGATCGTTCGACAGGTCCGGAGTCATCGTTTGTCATCCGAAAATTGATTTTTGGACTGTACCAAAAATGATTCAAAATGTCAATTGGATCGTGCCTCATGTTGAATAACCACTTTTTAAACCCTCACAGTGACCAAAATTGCCATTTTTACAGAGTTTTGCTTACTCAAAAGCTTCAATTTTGACCCGTTTCAGGCACAGAAATGACTTTAAACACACTTATTTTAGTTAAAAAAGTCATAATTCACATCCAACAGTCATTTAGAGTCAAAAGATTAAATGTTGAAATTTCCTCATTATAGACCATTTTGGATCGTTCGACAGGTCCGGAGTCATCATTTTTTCATCCGAAAATTGATTTTTTGGACTGTACCAAAAATGATTCAAAATGTCAATTGGATCATGCCTCATGTTGAATAACCACTTTTTAAACCCTCACAGTCACCAAAATTGCCATTTTTACAGAGTTTTTGCTTACTCAAAAGCTTCAATTTTGACCCGTTTCGGGCACAGAAATGACTTTAAACACACTTATTCTAGTTGACAAAGTCATAATTCACATCCAACAGTCATTTAGAGTCAAAAGATTAAATATTAAAATGTCATCATTATAGACCATTTTGGGATCGTTCGACAGGTCCGGAGTCATCGTTTTTCATCCGAAAATTGATTTTTTGGACTGTACCAAAAATTATACAAAATGTCAATTGGATCGTGCCTCATGTTGAATAACCACTTTTTAAACCCTCACAGTGACCAAAATTGCCATTTTTACAGAGTTTTGCTTACTCAAAAGCTTAAATTTTGACCCGTTTCAGGCACAGAAATGACTTTAAACACACTTATTTTAGTTGAGCAAAGTCATAATTCACATCCAACAGTCATTTAGAATCAAAAGATTAAATGTTGAAATTTCATCATTATAGACCATTTTGGGATCGTTCGACAGGTCCGGAGTCATCGTTTTTCATCCAAAAATTGATTTTTTGGACTGTTCCAAAAATGATTCAAAATGTCAATTGGATCGTGCCTCATGTTAAATAACCACTTTTTAAACCCTCACAGTGACCAAAATTGCCATTTTTACAGAGTTTTGCTTACTCAAAAGCTTCCATTTTTGACCCGTTTCAGGCACAGAAATGACTTTAAACACACTTATTTTAGTTGACAAAGTCATAATTCACATCCAACAGTCATTTAGAGTCAAAAGATTAAATGTTAAAATTTCATCATTATAGACCATTTTGGGATCGTTTGACAGGTCCGGAGTCATTGTTTTTCATCCGAAAATTGATTTTTTGGACTGTACCAAAAATGATTCAAAATGTCAATTGGATCATGCCTCATGTTGAATAACCACTTTTAAAACCCTCACAGTGACCAAAATTGCCATTTTGACAGAGTTTTGCTTACTCAAAAGCTTAAATGTTGACCCGTTTCAGGCACAGAAATGACTTTAAACACACTTATTTTAGTTGGCAAAGCCATAATTCACATCCAACAGTAATTTAGAGTCAAACGATTAAATGTTAAAATGTCATCATTATAGACCATTTTGGGATCGTTCGACAGGTCCGGAGTCATCGTTTTTCATCCGAAAATTGATTTTTGGGACTGTACCAAAAATGATTCAAAATGTCAATTGGATCGTGCCTCATGTTGAATAACCACTGTTTAAACCCTCACAGTGACCAAAATTGCCATTTTGACAGAGTTTTGCTTACTCAAAAGCTTAAATTTTGACCTGTTTCAGGCACAGAAATGACTTTAAACACACTTATTTTAGTTGGCAAAGCCATAATTCACATCCAACAGTAATTTAGAGTCAAAAGATTAAATGTTAAAATGTCATCATTATAGACCATTTTGGGATCGTTCGACAGGTCCGGAGTCATCGTTTTTCATCCGAAAATTGATTTTTTGGACTGTACCAAAAATGATTCAAAATGTCAATTGGATCATGCCTCATGTTGAATAACCACTTTTAAAACCCTCACAGTGACCAAAATTGCCATTTTGACAGAGTTTTGCTTACTCAAAAGCTTAAATTTTGACACTTTTCAGGCACAGAAATGACTTTAAACACACTTATTTTAGTTGGCAAAGCCATAATTCACATCCAACAGTAATTTAGAGTCAAAAGATTAAATGTTAAAATGTCATCATTATAGACCATTTTGGGATCGTTCGACAGGTCCGGAGTCATCGTTTTTCATCCGAAAATTGATTTTTTGGACTGTACCAAAAATGATTCAAAATGTCAATTGGATCGTGCCTCATGTTGAATAACCACTTTTTAAACCCTCACAGTGACCAAAATTGCCATTTTTACAGAGTTTTGCTTACTCAAAAGCTTCAATTTTGACCCGTTTCGGGCACAGAAATGACTTTAAACACACTTATTCTAGTTGACAAAGTCATAATTCACATCCAACAGTCATTTAGAGTCAAAAGATTAAATGTTAAAATTTCATCATTATAGACCATTTTGGGATCGTTCGACAGGTCCGGAGTCATCGTTTTTCATCCGAAATTGATTTTTTGGACTGTACCAAAAATGATTCAAAATGTCAATTGGATCGTGCCTCATGTTGAATAACCACTTTTTAAACCCTCACAGTGACCAAAATTGCCATTTTTACAGAGTTTTGCTTACTCAAAAGCTTCCATTTTGACCCGTTTCAGGCACAGAAATGACTTTAAACACACTTATTTTAGTTGACAAAGTCATAATTCACATCCAACAGTCATTTAGAGTCAAAAGATTAAATGTTAAAATTTCATCATTATAGACCATTTTGGGATCGTTCGACAGGTCCGGAGTCATCGTTTTTCATCCAAAAATTTATTTTTTGGACTGTTCCAAAAATGATTCAAAATGTCAATTGGATCGTGCCTCATGTTGAATAACCACTATTTAAACCCTCACAGTGACCAAAATTGCCATTTTTACAGAGTTTTGCTTACTCAAAAGCATCCATTTTGACCCGTTTCAGGCACAGAAATGACTTTAAACACACTTATTTTAGTTGACAAAGTCATAATTCACATCCAACAGTCATTTAGAGTCAAAAGATTAAATGTTGAAATTTCATCTATATTGACCATTTTGTGATCGTTCGACAGGTCCGGAGTCATCGTTTTTCATCCGAAAATTGATTTTTTGGACTGTACCAAAAATGATTCAAAATGTCAATTGGATCGTGCCTCATGTTGAATAACCACTTTTTAAACCCTCACAGTGACCAAAATTGCCATTTTTACAGAGTTTTGCTTATTCAAAAGCTTCAATTTTGACCCGTTTCAGGCACAGAAATGACTTTAAACACACTTATTTTAGTTGACAAAGTCATAATTCACATCCAACAGTCATTTAGAGTCAAAAGATTAAATGTTGAAATTTCATCTATATTGACCATTTTGGGATCGTTCGACAGGTCCGGAGTCATCGTTTCTCATCCGAAAATTGATTTTTTGGACTGTACCAAAAATGATTCAAAATGTCAATTGGATCATGCCTAATGTTGAATAACCACTTTTTAAACCCTCACAGTGACCAAAATTGCCATTTTTACAGAGTTTTGCTTACTCAAAAGCTTCAATTTTGACCCGTTTCAGGCACAGAAATGACTTTAAACACACTTATTTTAGTTGAAAAAGTCATAATTCACATCCAACAGTCATTTAGAGTCAAAAGATTAAATGTTGAAATTTCCTCATTATAGACCATTTTGGGATCGTTCGACAGGTCCGGAGTCATCGTTTTTCATCCAAAAATTTATTTTTTGGACTGTTCCAAAAATGATTCAAAATGTCAATTGGATCGTGCCTCATGTTGAATAACCACTTTTTAAACCCTCACAGTGACCAAAATTGCCATTTTTACAGAGTTTTGCTTACTCAAAAGATTCTATTTTGACCCGTTTCAGGCACAGAAATGACTTTAAACACACTTATTTTAGTTGACAAAGTCATAATTCACATCCAACAGTCATTTAGAGTCAAAAGATTAAATGTTAAAATTTCATCATTATAGACCATTTTGGGATCGTTCGACAGGTCCGGAGTCATCATTTTTCATCCGAAAATTGATTTTTTGGACTGTACCAAAAATGATTCAAAATGTCAATTGGATCATGCCTCATGTTGAATAACCACTTTTTAAACCCTCACAGTGACCAAAATTGCCATTTTTACAGAGTTTTGCTTACTCAAAAGCTTCAATTTTGACCCGTTTCAGGCACAGAAATGACTTTAAACACACCTATTTTAGTTGACAAAGTCATAATTCACATCCAACAGTCATTTAGAGTCAAAAGATTAAATGTCGAAATTTCATCTATATTGACCATTTTGGGATCGTTCGACAGGTCCGGAGTCATCGTTTGTCATCCGAAAATTGATTTTTTGGACTGTACCAAAAATGATTCAAAATGTCAATTGGATCGTGCCTCATGTTGAATAACCACTTTTTAAACCCTCACAGTGACCAAAATTGCCATTTTTACAGAGTTTTGCTTACTCATAAGCTTCAATTTTGACTTGTTTCAGGCACAGAAATGACTTTAAACACACTTATTTTAGTTGACAAAGTCATAATTCACATCCAACAGTCATTTAGAATCAAAAGATTAAATGTTGAAATTTCATCATTATAGACCATTTTGGGATCGTTCGACAGGTCCGGAGTCATCGTTTTTCATCCAAAAATTGATTTTTTGGACTGTTCCAAAAATGATTCAAAATGTCAATTGGATCGTGCCTCATGTTGAATAACCACTTTTTAAACCCTCACAGTGACCAAAATTGCCATTTTTACAGAGTTTTGCTTACTCAAAAGCTTCCATTTTGACCCGTTTCAGGCACAGAAATGACTTTAAACACACTTATTTTAGTTGACAAAGTCATAATTCACATCCAACAGTCATTTAGAATCAAAAGATTAAATGTTGAAATTTCATCATTATAGACCATTTTGGGATCGTTCGACAGGTCCGGAGTCATCGTTTTTCATCCAAAAATTGATTTTTTGGACTGTTCCAAAAATGATTCAAAATGTCAATTGGATCGTGCCTCATGTTAAATAACCACTTTTTAAACCCTCACAGTGACCAAAATTGCCATTTTTACAGAGTTTTGCTTACTCAAAAGCTTCCATTTTGACCCGTTTCAGGCACCGAAATGACTTTAAACACACTTATTTTAGTTGACAAAGTCATAATTCACATCCAACAGTCATTTAGACTCAAAAGATTAAATGTTAAAATTTCATCATTATAGACCATTTTGGGATCGTTCGACAGGTCCGGAGTCATCGTTTTTCATCCGAAAATTGATTTTTTGGACTGTACCAAAAATGATTCAAAATGTCAATTGGATCATGCCTCATGTTGAATAACCACTTTTTAAACCCTCACAGTGACCAAAATTGCCATTTTTACAGAGTTTTGCTTACTCAAAAGCTTAAATTTTGACCCGTTTCAGGCACAGAAATGACTTTAAACACACTTATTTTAGTTTGCAAAGCCATAATTCACATCCAACAGTAATTTAGAGTCAAAAGATTAAATGTTAAAATGTCATCATTATAGACCATTTTGGGATCGTTCGACAGGTCCGGAGTCATTGTTTTTCAATCCGAAAATTGATTTTTTGGACTGTACCAAAAATGATTCAAAATGTCAATTGGATCATGCCTCATGTTGAATAACCACTTTTTAAACCCTCACAGTGACCAAAATTGCCATTTTTACAGAGTTTTGCTTACTCAAAAGCTTCCATTTTGACCCGTTTCAGGCACAGAAATGACTTTAAACACACTTATTTTAGTTGACAAAGTCATAATTCACATCCAACAGTCATTTAGAGTCAAAAGATTAAATGTTAAAATTTCATCATTATAGACCATTTTGGGATCGTTCGACAGGTCCAGAGTCATCGTTTTTCATCCAAAAATTTATTTTTTGGACTGTTCCAAAAATGATTCAAAATGTCAATTGGATCGTGCCTCATGTTGAATAACCACTATTTAAACCCTCACAGTGACCAAAATTGCCATTTTTACAGAGTTTTGCTTACTCAAAAGCTTCCATTTTGACCCGTTTCAGGCACAGAAATGACTTTAAACACACTTATTTTAGTTGACAAAGTCATAATTCACATCCAACAGTCATTTAGAGTCAAAAGATTAAATGTTGAAATTTCATCTATATTGACCATTTTGTGATCGTTCGACAGGTCCGGAGTCATCGTTTTTCATCCGAAAATTGATTTTTTGGACTGTACCAAAAATGATTCAAAATGTCAATTGGATCGTGCCTCATGTTGAATAACCACTTTTTAAACCCTCACAGTGACCAAAATTGCCATTTTTACAGAGTTTTGCTTATTCAAAAGCTTCAATTTTGACCCGTTTCAGGCACAGAAATGACTTTAAACACACTTATTTTAGTTGACAAAGTCATAATTCACATCCAACAGTCATTTAGAGTCAAAAGATTAAATGTTGAAATTTCATCTATATTGACCATTTTGGGATCGTTCGACAGGTCCGGAGTCATCGTTTCTCATCCGAAAATTGATTTTTTGGACTGTACCAAAAATGATTCAAAATGTCAATTGGATCATGCCTAATGTTGAATAACCACTTTTTAAACCCTCACAGTGACCAAAATTGCCATTTTTACAGAGTTTTGCTTACTCAAAAGCTTCAATTTTGACCCGTTTCAGGCACAGAAATGACTTTAAACACACTTATTTTAGTTGAAAAAGTCATAATTCACATCCAACAGTCATTTAGAGTCAAAAGATTAAATGTTGAAATTTCCTCATTATAGACCATTTTGGGATCGTTCAACAGGTCCGGAGTCATCGTTTTTCATCCAAAAATTGATTTTTTGGACTGTTCCAAAAATGATTCAAAATGTCAATTGGATCGTGCCTCATGTTGAATAACCACTTTTTAAACCCTCACAGTGACCAAAATTGCCATTTTTACAGAGTTTTGCTTACTCAAAAGCTTCTATTTTGACCCGTTTCAGGCACAGAAATGACTTTAAACACACTTATTTTAGTTGACAAAGTCATAATTCACATCCAACAGTCATTTAGAGTCAAAAGATTAAATGTTAAAATTTCATCATTATAGACCATTTTGGGATCGTTCGACAGGTCCGGAGTCATCATTTTTCATCCGAAAATTGATTTTTTGGACTGTACCAAAAATGATCCAAAATGTCAATTAGATCATGCCTCATGTTGAATAACCACTTTTTAAACCCTCACAGTGACCAAAATTGCCATTTTTACAGAGTTTTGCTTACTCAAAAGCTTCAATTTTGACCCGTTTCAGGCACAGAAATGACTTTAAACACACCTATTTTAGTTGACAAAGTCATAATTCACATCCAACAGTCATTTAGAGTCAAAAGATTAAATGTCGAAATTTCATCTATATTGACCATTTTGGGATCGTTCGACAGGTCCGGAGTCATCGTTTGTCATCCGAAAATTGATTTTTTGGACTGTACCAAAAATGATTCAAAATGTCAATTGGATCGTGCCTCATGTTGAATAACCACTTTTTAAACCCTCACAGTGACCAAAATTGCCATTTTTACAGAGTTTTGCTTACTCAAAAGCTTCCATTTTGACCCGTTTCAGGCACAGAAATGACTTTAAACACACTTATTTTAGTTGACAAAGTCATAATTCACATCCAACAGTCATTTAGAGTCAAAAGATTAAATGTTAAAATTTCATCATTATAGACCATTTTGGGATCGTTCGACAGGTCCGGAGTCATCGTTTTTCATCCAAAAATTTATTTTTTGGACTGTTCCAAAAATGATTCAAAATGTCAATTGGATCGTGCCTCATGTTGAATAACCACTATTTAAACCCTCACAGTGACCAAAATTGCCATTTTTACAGAGTTTTGCTTACTCAAAAGCTTCCATTTTGACCCGTTTCAGGCACAGAAATGACTTTAAACACACTTATTTTAGTTGACAAAGTCATAATTCACATCCAACAGTCATTTAGAGTCAAAAGATTAAATGTTAAAATTTCATCATTATAGACCATTTTGGGATCGTTTGACAGGTCCGGAGTCAT